>NC_133810.1:1505640-1593140 GCF_043250625.1 Sebastes fasciatus
CCGCATTTTCACAATAACAGTGGGGGGTGGGGGTATGAAATGATAAGTTGAAAGGTGTTCTAATGATACCAATACATTTATTTATCATGAAAATACATTTAACTTGTACTGTCAGTGATATAACTCAGTAAGTAAAGTGTTGTTCTTGATCCCATTTAAGGGTCAACCATAAACCTTTGCATGGGTCCCCCCCCTGGCCTTGGGCCCGGGGACAGCTGTACCCTTTGCCCCCGCCTAACGGCGGGCCTGTCTGTTGGCTTCATCAAACCGTGACCTTCAGCACGCACTGGGGCGGTTTGCAGCCGAGTGTGAAGCAGTCGGGATGAGAATCAGTACCTCCAAGTCTGAGGGAGTTCAAGTATCTCGGGGTCTTGTTCACGAGTGAGGGTAAAATGGAGCGGGTCAGGCGGTTCGGTGCAGCGTCTGCAGTTATGCGGGCGCTGTACCGGACCGTTGTGGTGAAGAGGGAGTTGAGCTATAAGGCAAAGCTCTCGATTTCCCGGTCCATCTACGTTCCAACCTTCACTTATGTTCATGAGCTTTTGGTAGTGACCGAAAGAATGAGATGGCGGACACAGGCGGCCGAAATGAGCATCCTTTGTAGGGTGGCTGGGCTCAGCCTTAGAGATCGGAGTAGAGACGCTACTCCTTCACGTCGAAAGGGGCCAGCTGAGGTGTGTTGGGGACTCAGATAGGAGCTTTGTCTTTTACGGTCGCTAGAGGTCGCCGTTGTGTTCTTTTATACCTTCTTTCGGTGATCTATCATGTGAATAGATGATAAAACCTACTAGTGGGTGTAGTATACGGTTACCAGACGTCCCGGTTTTTCCGGGACAGTCCCGGTTTCAAGCTGACGTGTCCCGAGTCCTGACACATATCTGTAAAACACTCAAATGTCCCGGTTTTCAACAGTCACTAACAGATTGTCCCAGTTTTCACCACAATTAAAATAATAATATTATACTGACATAGATGTTTATCATGTCCGACTCATTAATTAATGTGTGTGCATGAGATAAGTATATAGAGAGCCAGCACAGCGCACCACTGCAGTCTCTGTAGAGAGTGGTTTTGCGCGCGGTCAAGCCAACATTACGCATGGACACAACAGATATCCGCTGGTTACTTATAGTGTAGTTTTGAACCACAGAACCCTCCGTACTTATGTGCACATCAAACGTGTCGTTTTGATTAATTATTCTACACAGTTCCCTCTGCGAATCAAGAGGCATTTCGCTACGCTTATAACTCCCTCAGGGATTGTCCGTTCTGTCTTTCACCCGGTGTCTCCACCGGTGTCTCCACCAGTGGACAACCGGTGTCTCCTGGACAAACTGTCCTCTGAGCTCCACAATTTTAATTTTAGCCTGAGACAAAACAAGTTGAAAAATAATGTACGAAGGCCCAGACAACAATACATTTCCTCTGAGGGAAACTCTCTACAGGACTCCCAAACTGTCAGTGCGTCATGACGGGGATAGTCCTGTGATTAAAGGGGGTGAAAGTAGTGAATGTGATAAGTCATGATTGTAACAGCCTGTAATGCAGCCACCTATAATAATACCTTCTTTCTGATCCCACTCCGTTTTCAAATGCGCCACAGGTGCGCCAAGTTAGCCATCCTGATGAAAACGCCTATAGTGTGTGCATATTAGCGCGTGGATGTGCGGTTCACTTAAGTGTCCCCGTTTTGGGGGTTTGAAAATATGGTCGACCTAGTGTAGTAGGCATCTATTGGCCCACATCTATGGGGCTTATAGCCACTGATAACGCCTATTTAATGGCCTGACAACAGTCTAATCAGCTGTTGAGGGGCACGATAGAAATAAAGTTTACTTACTTGTATACTAAGTTTAAACTATGTAAGACACGATCACATGGACAGGGGTATTGGGGAATAATAGGGCAGAGATTACATTACCTATTACTACTCTGTTAACCATGCTGACATGTGATGGGGTCACGTGAACATGGTTTAGGGCAGGGCAAAGCTGATATACACAGTTTGAGGGCAGGTAACACCTGCAGACCAGTTCTGCTTGCATGGAAACAAGCACAGACCTGGATGATGTGACTCAACGGGCATCTGTGCTTAAAGGATGTTGGATTTTCATTGTTCTCACAATACAAACAGGAAGAGATTTATTTATTACAATTTTATTGTTTGATGGTTTTACTGTTTTTAATTCATTTTTGTTCTTGTAAAGCACTTTGTGAATTGTGTTCTATGAAAGGTCCTATACTAAATACACTTGTTATTAATATTATTACAATGACATCAACAGGATAAATTTCTCATGTCTTAAATGCTTCTCTGAAATGTCACACGCAACTCAATCTCAGACCAACATCACTGTTGGGCGGGGGTTAGTGGAAAGAGTGTTATTTTCCACTGTGACTACAGTACCATGCTGTGTGTTTCTCTTCATTAATGGGACCATGTTATTCACCTTGAGGAGTAAATTGGTGTTTCGTGAGACCTCCCGTTACATTCTTCTGTTTAACCTCCTTTTTGCAGACACTGTACAGATGGCAGTGAGTCAGTTACTGTACCTCCTGTCTGCTTGTAGAGCAAAACTGACATATCCTGTATGTGGCGTTCTCGTCATGTTAGCCAGTCTCACAGTAGTAATCTCCCCTCTCACACTGGTGGTGATGTCTCTGGAGAGATATGTGGCTGTGTGCTACCCACTGAGGCACGCTACCATCATCACCATCAGAAACACAGCAGTGGCTATCACTGTGGTTTGGTCCTTCAGTTCACTACATGTCCTCACACAAGTTATTTTACTGTTAGATTTTCCATTTGACAACCTGGAGAGCCTGCAGATGGAAAAGTATTGTGCCAAAGTAAACATACTTCTTGGCCCAATGTCTGGTCTTTATGATAAAGCCTACACTTATTCTCTGTTTGTATCAGCTGGTTTGGCAGTCATTTCTTCCTATATAGGTGTGATGATAGCAGCCAGGTCAGCCTCCACAAACAAAGCTTCAGCCCAGAAGGCTCGTAATACTCTGCTGCTGCATCTGGTGCAGCTGGGCCTCAGTCTCTTGTCAACTATATACCTCTCTTTCCTTGTAGCCATGTCAAACATCGTGACGAGGATAGTGTTTGTGCGCATCCACATTGTTTTTTATGTGCTTATTTTCATCTTCCCCAGATGTCTGAGTTCTCTCATTTATGGCATAAGAGATCAGAACATCAGACCTGTCCTCGTGTACCATCTATGTTGTCGACTGAAACTCTCAGTCGCCCCGGCCAAGGCCAAGGTCTCACCTTAGACTTCATGAAATGAGTTGAGCTTTGTATTTTCTTGTAAATGTAGTGTGTATATATATATATCATCATATGTCTCACCTTAGCATACATGGAATGAACTCTATATGTTTGATGTTTGTTAAACTCATGCTGTCATCTGACTGGCCTTCATAACTCAGCATATGCAGCATTCACAAGAAACAAATTCAAAACTAATTTTGCTAATGAATACTTAGCATAACGATGTTCAACTGTAGTTTTGTCAGTATTTCTTAAAATCCACCTAAAGAGGTATGTCAAAATTATCATTCTGTCAACCAACGAAAGCTGCTCAAGTTGTTATCATTTCACTGTTTTAAATTGTATCCTAAAATGTATGGTGTATTTGCATCTTTCATCATTCCAGGGCAAATTCCTCCAGAGCTGTCAATCCATTAAAATATTTAATCGTACATTTTCTATCCGTTCAAGATGTACCTTAAAGGGAGATTTGTCAAGTATTTAATACTCTTATCAAAGCAAATATGCTGCCTTATGTAAATGTATGTATATATTTAGTATTTGAAATCAATTAACAACAGAAAACAATTATAGATATTGTCCATAAACCCTCACAGGTACTGCATTTAGCATAAAAAATATGCTCAAATCAATGACAGAGTTTATTGGTGTGAGAACAAAACTGATTGTAAATATTGATCACAGAAAGAGCAGTTTGTGTATGTCTTTTTTTTTTATTTCTGCATGTTGTGATTGGCAGGGTCATTTTATTTATTTAGTTTATTAACATCCCCATTAGCTACAGCATTGCAGCAGCTATTATTCCTGGGGTTCACAAACACACTGAAAATGTGACAGTGTGAGAATAAACAGGACAAGACAAAAACACACACACACATAATAATATAACATAACATTACAGAATAAAACAGCACAAGACTGAAACACAGACTCAGACAAGACAAGCTCCTAACAATCAGAAAAAAAGTATAGTTCTGCTTGAGAACTTCAACGGTCACATGGGCAAAGATGGAGAAACCTGGAGTGGGGTGATTGGGAGGAATGGCCTGCCTGATCTTTGTTGTTGAACTTCTGTGGTAGTCATGGATTGGCCATAACGAACACCATGTTCAAGCATAGGGTGGTTCTTAAGTGTACTTAGTGTTTGACCACAAAGTCAATGATGACTGACTTTGTGGTCGAGCATTTTGAAGAACTCCTGAACCCGACCAACACGTCCTCCGTAGAGGACGTAGACACCGAGATTGAAGACTCGGGGGAAGGCTTGTCCATATCCTTGGAAGAGGTCGCTGAGGTAGTCAAAAAGCTCCTCAGCGGTAAGGCACCAGGGGTAGATGAGATTCGCCCTGAGATGCTTAAGGTTGAGGACATTGTTGAACTGTCTTGGTTGACTTGCCTCTTCAGTGTCGTGTAGAGTTCGGGGTCAGTACCTGTGGAATGACAGACCGGGGTGGTGGTTCCCATTTTTAAAAAGGCGGTTGGAGGGTGTGCTCAGATTATCTGGGTATCACACTGCTCATCCTCCCCGAGAAAGTTCATTCTAGGATGCTGGAAAGGAGGCTCCAACCGATTGTCGAACCTCAGGTCCAGGAGGAGTAATGTGGATTCCGTCCTGGCCGGGGAACAGTGGACCAGCTCTTTACCCTTGCGGGGGTCATGGGAGTTTGCTCATCCAGTCTACATGTGTTTTGTAGACTTGGAGAAGGCCTACGACCGTGTCGTTTTATTTATTTATTTATTGATACCCTCACTGTAAGGTTTATCAATGCAACAATGATGGTTAATGTATAAATGCACTCTTATTCAATGGAATTAAACACGGTTACTTTAAGGGTCACAGGTCTTATCCAGCCCGTGTATTGATTTTAAATTAAACTACTGTCTTCATTTTCAGCTTCACTATCATCATACTTTATCATATACAGCAGGAAGTTCCATTATTTCTTATTTATATTTATGGTTTGGGACATCTGAATCCGTGTATGAGTCCGACCCTCTGGAGGTCGCGTCATCACTCATTGATCAGCTGTTAGGACACGGATCAGGCTCCGGTGTTTCTCCACGGTAAGGGTCGGTTGGCCACTCAGTCTGCCCGGAAGATTCAACTCGACGGGTGAATGACGCCCGGTGTGGAAGGATCACCGTTGCAACTCTCCTGGCGCATTTCCTCCGTGCGCTGCGCGGACCCATGTGCGGACCCATGCGCGGACCTCGCCGCTTTCCGGATCCTGTTTCAACCGCATTTTCACAATAACAGTGGGGGGGTGGGGGTATGAAATGATAAGTTGAAAGGTGTTCTAATGATACCAATACATTTATTTATCATGAAAATACATTTAACTTGTACTGTCAGTGATATAACTCAGTAAGTAAAGTGTTGTTCTTGATCCCATTTAAGGGTCAACCATAAACCTTTGCATGGGTCCCCCCCCTGGCCTTGGGCCCGGGGACAGCTGTACCCTTTGCCCCCGCCTAACGGCGGGCCTGTCTGTTGGCTTCATCAAACCGTGACCTTCAGCACGCACTGGGGCGGTTTGCAGCCGAGTGTGAAGCAGTCGGGATGAGAATCAGTACCTCCAAGTCTGAGGGAGTTCAAGTATCTCGGGGTCTTGTTCACGAGTGAGGGTAAAATGGAGCGGGTCAGGCGGTTCGGTGCAGCGTCTGCAGTTATGCGGGCGCTGTACCGGACCGTTGTGGTGAAGAGGGAGTTGAGCTATAAGGCAAAGCTCTCGATTTCCCGGTCCATCTACGTTCCAACCCTCACTTATGTTCATGAGCTTTTGGTAGTGACCGAAAGAATGAGATGGCGGACACAGGCGGCCGAAATGAGCATCCTTTGTAGGGTGGCTGGGCTCAGCCTTAGAGATCGGAGTAGAGACGCTACTCCTTCACGTCGAAAGGGGCCAGCTGAGGTGTGTTGGGGACTCAGATAGGAGCTTTGTCTTTTACGGTCGCTAGAGGTCGCCGTTGTGTTCTTTTATACCTTCTTTCGGTGATCTATCATGTGAATAGATGATAAAACCTACTAGTGGGTGTAGTATACGGTTACCAGACGTCCCGGTTTTTCCGGGACAGTCCCGGTTTCAAGCTGACGTGTCCCGAGTCCTGACACATATCTGTAAAACACTCAAATGTCCCGGTTTTCAACAGTCACTAACAGATTGTCCCAGTTTTCACCACAATTAAAATAATAATATTATACTGACATAGATGTTTATCATGTCCGACTCATTAATTAATGTGTGTGCATGAGATAAGTATATAGAGAGCCAGCACAGCGCACCACTGCAGTCTCTGTAGAGAGTGGTTTTGCGCGCGGTCAAGCCAACATTACGCATGGACACAACAGATATCCGCTGGTTACTTATAGTGTAGTTTTGAACCACAGAACCCTCCGTACTTATGTGCACATCAAACGTGTCGTTTTGATTAATTATTCTACACAGTTCCCTCTGCGAATCAAGAGGCATTTCGCTCTGCTTATAACTCCCTCAGGGATTGTCCGTTCTGTCTTTCACCCGGTGTCTCCACCGGTGTCTCCACCAGTGGACAACCGGTGTCTCCTGGACAAACTGTCCTCTGAGCTCCACAATTTTAATTTTAGCCTGAGACAAAACAAGTTGAAAAATAATGTACGAAGGCCCAGACAACAATACATTTCCTCTGAGGGAAACTCTCTACAGGACTCCCAAACTGTCAGTGCGTCATGACGGGGATAGTCCTGTGATTAAAGGGGGTGAAAGTAGTGAATGTGATAAGTCATGATTGTAACAGCCTGTAATGCAGCCACCTATAATAATACCTTCTTTCTGATCCCACTCCGTTTTCAAATGCGCCACAGGTGCGCCAAGTTAGCCATCCTGATGAAAACGCCTATGGTGTGTGCATATTAGCGCGTGGATGTGCGGTTCACTTAAGTGTCCCCGTTTTGGGGGTTTGAAAATATGGTCGACCTAGTGTAGTAGGCATCTATTGGCCCACATCTATGGGGCTTATAGCCACTGATAACGCCTATTTAATGGCCTGACAACAGTCTAATCAGCTGTTGAGGGGCACGATAGAAATAAAGTTTACTTACTTGTATACTAAGTTTAAACTATGTAAGACACGATCACATGGACAGGGGTATTGGGGAATAATAGGGCAGAGATTACATTACCTATTACTACTCTGTTAACCATGCTGACATGTGATGGGGTCACGTGAACATGGTTTAGGGCAGGGCAAAGCTGATATACACAGTTTGAGGGCAGGTAACACCTGCAGACCAGTTCTGCTTGCATGGAAACAAGCACAGACCTGGATGATGTGACTCAACGGGCATCTGTGCTTAAAGGATGTTGGATTTTTATTGTTTGATGGTTTTAGTGTTTTTAATTCATTTTTGTTCTTGTAAAGCACTTCGTGAATTGTGTTCTATGAAAGGTCCTATACTAAATACACTTCTCTGAAATGTCACACGCAACTCAATCTCAGACCAACATCACTGTTGGGCGGGGGTTAGTGGAAAGAGTGTTATTTTCCACTCTGACTACAGTACCATGCTGTGTGTGTATCTTCATTAATGGGGTCATGTTATTCACCTTGAGGAGTAAATTGGTGTTTCGTGAGACCTCCCGTTACATTCTTCTGTTTAACCTCCTTTTTGCAGACACTGTACAGATGGCAGTGAGTCAGTTACTGTACCTCCTGGCTGCTTATAGAGTAAAACTGACATATCCTGTATGTGGCGTTCTCGTCATGTTGGCCGATCTCACAGTAGTAATCTCCCCTCTCACACTGGTGGTGATGTCTCTGGAGAGATATGTGGCTGTGTGCTACCCACTGAGGCACGCTACCATCATCACCATCAGAAACACAGCAGTGGCTATCACTGTGGTTTGGTCCTTCAGTTCACTACATGTCCTCACACAAGTTATTTTACTGTTAGATTTTCCATCTGACAACCTGGAGAGCCTGCAGATGGAAAAGTATTGTGCCAAAGTAAACATACTTCTTGGCCCAATTTCTGGTCTTTATGATAAAGCCTACACTTATTCTCTGTTTGTATCAGCTGGTTTAGCAGTCATTTCTTCCTATATAGGTGTGATGATAGCAGCCAGGTCAGCCTCCACAAACAAAGCTTCAGCCCAGAAGGCTCGTAATACTCTGCTGCTGCATCTGGTGCAGCTGGGCCTCAGTCTCTTGTCAACTATATACCTCTCTTTCCTTGTAGCCATGTCAAACATCGTGACGAGGATAGTGTTTGTGCGCATCCACATTGTTTTTTATGTGCTTATTTTCATCTTCCCCAGATGTCTGATTTCTCTCATTTATGGCATAAGAGATCAGAACATCAGACCTGTCCTCGTGTACCATCTATGTTGTCGACTGAAACTCTCAGTCGCCCCGGCCAAGGCCAAGGTCTCACCCTAGACTTCATGAAATGAGTTGAGCTTTGTATTTTCTTGTAAATGTAGTGTGTGTATATATATATCATCATATGTCTCACCTTAGCATACATGGAATGAACTCTATATGTTTGATGTTTGTTAAACTCATGCTGTCATCTGACTGGCCTTCATAACTCAGCATATGCAGCATTCACAAGAAACAAATTCAAAACTAATTTTGCTAATGAATACTTAGCATAACGATGTTCAACTGTAGTTTTGTCAGTATTTCTTAAAATCCACCTAAAGAGGCATGTCAAAATTATCATTCTGTCAACCAACGAAAGCTGCTCAAGTTGTTATCATTTCACTGTTTTAAATTGTATCCTAAAATGTATGGTGTATTTGCATCTTTCATCATTCCAGGGCAAATTCCTCCAGAGCTGTCAATCCATTAAAATATTTAATTGTACATTTTCTATCCGTTCAAGATGTACCTTAAAGAGAGATTTGTCAAGTATTTAATACTCTTATCAAAGCAAATATGCTGCTTTATGTAAATGTATGTATATATTTAGTATTTGAAATCAATTAACAACAGAAAACAATTATAGATATTGTCCATAAACCCTCACAGGTACTGCATTTAGCATAAAAAATATGCTCAAATCAATGACAGAGTTTATTGGTGTGAGAACAAAACTGATTGTAAATATTGATCACAGAAAGAGCAGTTTGTGTATGTCTTTTTTTTTTATTTCTGCATGTTGTGATTGGCAGGGTCATTTTATTTATTTAGTTTATTAACATCCCCATTAGCTACAGCATTGCAGCAGCTATTATTCCTGGGGTTCACAAACACACTGAAAATGTGACATTGTGAGAATAAACAGGACAAGACAAAATCACACACACACACAGAATAATATAACATAACATTACAGAATAAAACAGCACAAGACTGAAACACAGACTCAGACAAGACAAGCTCCTAACAATCAGAAAGAAAGTATAGGTCTGCTTGGGAACTTCAACGGTCACATGGGCAAAGATGGAGAAACCCGGAGTGGGGTGATTGGGAGGAATGGCCTGCCTGATCTTTGTTGTTGAACTTCTGTGGTAGTCATGGATTGGCCATAACGAACACCATGTTCAAGCATAGGGTGGTTCTTAAGTGTACTTGGTGTTTGACCATTTTGAAGAACTCCTGAACCCGACCAACACGTCCTCCGTAGAGGACGTAGACACCGAGATTGAAGACTCGGGGGAAGGCTTGTCCATATCCTTGGAAGAGGTCGCTGAGGTAGTCAAAAAGCTCCTCAGCGGTAAGGCACCAGGGGTAGATGAGATTCGCCCTGAGATGCTTAAGGTTGAGGACATTGTTGAACTGTCTTGGTTGACTTGCCTCTTCAGTGTCGTGTGGAGTTCGGGGTCAGTACCTGTGGAATGACAGACCGGGGTGGTGGTTCCCATTTTTAAAAAGGCGGTTGGAGGGTGTGCTCAGATTATCTGGGTATCACACTGCTCATCCTCCCCGAGAAAGTTCATTCTAGGATGCTGGAAAGGAGGCTCCAACCGATTGTCGAACCTCAGGTCCAGGAGGAGTAATGTGGATTCCGTCCTGGCCGGGGAACAGTGGACCAGCTCTTTACCCTTGCGGGGGTCATGGGAGTTTGCTCATCCAGTCTACATGTGTTTTGTAGACTTGGAGAAGGCCTACGACCGTGTCGTTTTATGTATTTATTTATTGATACCCTCACTGTAGGGTTTATCAATGCAACAATGATGGTTAATGTATAAATGCACTCTTATTCAATGGAATTAAACACGGTTACTTTAAGGGTCACAGGTCTTATCCAGCCCGTGTATTGATTTTAAATTAAACTACTGTCTTCATTTTCAGCTTCACTATCATCATACTTTATCATATACAGCAGGAAGTTCCATTATTTCTTATTTATATTTATGGTTTGGGACATCTGAATCCGTGTATGAGTCCGACCCTCTGGAGGTCGCGTCATCACTCATTGATCAGCTGTTAGGACACGGATCAGGCTCCGGTGTTTCTCCACGGTAAGGGTCGGTTGGCCACTCAGTCTGCCCGGAAGATTCAACTCGACGGGTGAATGACGCCCGGTGTGGAAGGATCACCGTTGCAACTCTCCTGGCGCATTTCCTCCGTGCGCTGCGCGGACCCATGTGCGGACCCATGCGCGGACCTCGCCGCTTTCCGGATCCTGTTTCAACCGCATTTTCACAATAACAGTGGGGGGGTGGGGGTATGAAATGATAAGTTGAAAGGTGTTCTAATGATACCAATACATTTATTTATCATGAAAATACATTTAACTTGTACTGTCAGTGATATAACTCAGTAAGTAAAGTGTTGTTCTTGATCCCATTTAAGGGTCAACCATAAACCTTTGCATGGGTCCCCCCCCTGGCCTTGGGCCCGGGGACAGCTGTACCCTTTGCCCCCGCCTAACGGCGGGCCTGTCTGTTGGCTTCATCAAACCGTGACCTTCAGCACGCACTGGGGCGGTTTGCAGCCGAGTGTGAAGCAGTCGGGATGAGAATCAGTACCTCCAAGTCTGAGGGAGTTCAAGTATCTCGGGGTCTTGTTCACGAGTGAGGGTAAAATGGAGCGGGTCAGGCGGTTCGGTGCAGCGTCTGCAGTTATGCGGGCGCTGTACCGGACCGTTGTGGTGAAGAGGGAGTTGAGCTATAAGGCAAAGCTCTCGATTTCCCGGTCCATCTACGTTCCAACCTTCACTTATGTTCATGAGCTTTTGGTAGTGACCGAAAGAATGAGATGGCGGACACAGGCGGCCGAAATGAGCATCCTTTGTAGGGTGGCTGGGCTCAGCCTTAGAGATCGGAGTAGAGACGCTACTCCTTCACGTCGAAAGGGGCCAGCTGAGGTGTGTTGGGGACTCAGATAGGAGCTTTGTCTTTTACGGTCGCTAGAGGTCGCCGTTGTGTTCTTTTATACCTTCTTTCGGTGATCTATCATGTGAATAGATGATAAAACCTACTAGTGGGTGTAGTATACGGTTACCAGACGTCCCGGTTTTTCCGGGACAGTCCCGGTTTCAAGCTGACGTGTCCCGAGTCCTGACACATATCTGTAAAACACTCAAATGTCCCGGTTTTCAACAGTCACTAACAGATTGTCCCAGTTTTCACCACAATTAAAATAATAATATTATACTGACATAGATGTTTATCATGTCCGACTCATTAATTAATGTGTGTGCATGAGATAAGTATATAGAGAGCCAGCACAGCGCACCACTGCAGTCTCTATAGAGAGTGGTTTTGCGCGCGGTCAAGCCAACATTACGCATGGACACAACAGATATCCGCTGGTTACTTATAGTGTAGTTTTGAACCACAGAACCCTCCGTACTTATGTGCACATCAAACGTGTCGTTTTGATTAATTATTCTACACAGTTCCCTCTGCGAATCAAGAGGCATTTCGCTCCGCTTATAACTCCCTCAGGGATTGTCCGTTCTGTCTTTCACCCGGTGTCTCCACCAGTGGACAACCGGTGTCTCCTGGACAAACTGTCCTCTGAGCTCCACAATTTTAATTTTAGCCTGAGACAAAACAAGTTGAAAAATAATGTACGAAGGCCCAGACAACAATACATTTCCTCTGAGGGAAACTCTCTACAGGACTCCCAAACTGTCAGTGCGTCATGACGGGGATAGTCCTGTGATTAAAGGGGGTGAAAGTAGTGAATGTGATAAGTCATGATTGTAACAGCCTGTAATGCAGCCACCTATAATAATACCTTCTTTCTGATCCCACTCCGTTTTCAAATGCGCCACAGGTGCGCCAAGTTAGCCATCCTGATGAAAACGCCTATGGTGTGTGCATATTAGCGCGTGGATGTGCGGTTCACTTAAGTGTCCCCGTTTTGGGGGTTTGAAAATATGGTCACCCTAGTGTAGTAGGCATCTATTGGCCCACATCTATGGGGCTTATAGCCACTGATAACGCCTATTTAATGGCCTGACAACAGTCTAATCAGCTGTTGAGGGGCACGATAGAAATAAAGTTTACTTACTTGTGTACTAAGTTTAAACTATGTAAGACACGATCACATGGACAGGGGTATTGGGGAATAATAGGGCAGAGATTACATTACCTGTTACTACTCTGTTAACCATGCTGACATGTGATGGGGTCACGTGAACATGGTTTAGGGCAGGGCAAAGCTGATACACACAGTTTGAGGGCAGGTAACACCTGCAGACCAGTTCTGCTTACATGGAAACAAGCACAGACCTGGATGATGTGACTCAACGGGCATCTGTGCTTAAAGGATGTTGGATTTTCATTGTTCTCACAATACAAACTGGAAGAGATTTATTTATTACAATTTGTTTATTGTTTGATGGTTTTACTGTTTTTAATTCATTTTTGTTCTTGTAAAGCACTTTGTGAATTGTGTTCTATGAAAGGTCCTATACTAAATACACTTGTTATTAATATTATTACAATGACATCAACAGGATAAATTTCTCATGTCTTAAATGCTTCTCTGAAATGTCACACGCAACTCAATCTCAAACCAACATCACTGTTGGGCGGGGGTTAGTGGAAAGAGTGTTATTTTCCACTGTGACTACAGTACCATGCTGTGTGTTTCTCTTCATCAATGGAATCATGTTATTCACCTTGAGGAGTAAATTAGTGTTTCGTGAGACCTCCCGTTACATTCTTCTGTTTAACCTCCTTTTTGCAGATACTGTGCTGCTGGCACTGAGTCAGTTACTGTATCTAATATCTGCATCTAGAATAACACTAACATATCCTGTATGTGGTGTTCTCACCATGCTTGCTGATCTCACGAATGAAATCTCCCCTCTCACACTGGTGGTGATGTCTCTGGAGAGATATGTGGCTGTGTGCTACCCACTGAGGCACGCTACCATCATCACCATCAGAAACACAGCAGTGGCTATCATTGTGGTTTGGTCCTTCAGTTCACTACATGTCCTCACACGAGTTATTTTACTGTTAGATTTTCCATTTGAGGACATGGAGAGCCTGCAGATGAATGACTTTTGCTCCGACATAGCCATGTTTCTTGGGCCAATGTCTGATCATTATGACAAAGCGTACACCTGTTTTCTGTTTGTATCAGCTGGTGTGGCAATCACTTCCTCCTATATAGGTGTGATGATAGCAGCCAGGTCAGCCTCCACAGACAAAGCTTCAGCCCAGAAGGCTCGTAACACTCTGTTGCTGCATATGGTGCAGCTGGGCCTCAGTCTCTCTTCAACCATTTACAACCCCATCCTCACAGCTCTTTCGAGAATTGTTACAAGGATAGTATTTGTGCGCACCCAGATTGTTTTTTATGTGCTTATTTTCATCTTCCCCAGATGTCTGAGTTCTCTCATTTATGGCATAAGAGATCAGAACATCAGACCTGTCCTCGTGTACCATCTATGTTGTCGACTGAAACTCTCAGTCGCCCCGGCCAAGGCCAAGGTCTCACCTTAGACTTCATGAAATGAGTTGAGCTTTGTATTTTCTTGTAAATGTAGTGTACATATACGTACAGTGCTTGAAGTGGATAAGTGCCGGTACTCCCGTTATTCACATATTGATGTGTGTATCGGCTGGTTTCAGCAATCTCTGTCGACTTCATTCATTATTTCTTTAAGCATGTTAAACTGTGTCAGTCATAATTAGTTGTAATTTTATTGCTATATTATTATACTTGGGCTATGCGTCTTCTATAGTAGGCCAATAATACTCCAATAATATTCACACTGGAACATTGTAGGGTTAAGGTGTAGTGTTTATACATAGTGTTAATACTTAAAGTGCTTTCCTGTGTTATTTGTAGTATCACTATAATATATTATAGTATGTTTACAGGCTGGAATCAACAGCAGACAAGCGGGTATACATACAGAGCTGAGGTGTTTGAGCTGTTCATCAGGTTTTATGAGTAGTGACCCAGTCAGAATGCTCCTATATATTATACAGACACACATTCTGAATTTATACAGTGAATAAAAGATACTAGGAGATATTGGGTTTGGAGGTTGTCCCCTAAGAAAATTTGAAGGTTTTTGAATTAAAGCTACGCGTTTTATATAATTTTGGACCATTATTATTACTAGTTAAATGATTATTATTTATCACAGCCTTCATCTGAACATTTAATTCTTCTGAAAATGTATTGCCCTGTAAAATCATATTCTATAAATCAGAAGAGCAGATGCAGAAAACTTTTAAATAATGTTTCATTAATTATATTTGTTCCCAAAAAATAAGTTACGACGAACATTTGTTTTATTTTACAAAAAGGACGTGAACATTGTATTGATAAATTACAGCACCTCGTTCTCACCCCCCTCCACCGTGCCGTGTGTCGGCTCGTCCAGGTGCTCGCACTGATAATCTACCATAAACGATATAAATGATATATTATATGTGATATAAATGATCTGATTCTGATAAGATGATAAAACATGCATCCCATGAACGCCTTTGACTTCCCTCCCCTCTCTCCCCGCTGTTCTCCTGGAGTTTTAATTCCTCCGATTCCACATTTCTAAATCCATCCACCATATTTATTAGAAATAGTCGAGTGTCACTGCTGTTTGTGATCATTGGTTTTAAATTACGTACTTATTCCACATAAGTGTCAGTTGTGTCTTAACAGAGAGAGAGAGAGGAGCAGACAGACTACGCACAGAGACACACAGAGAGACACAGAGAGACAGATAAAATAACATAACACAGATTCAGTAAAGAAATAAAACAATAACAAAAGAGCCAGGGGTATATCACATATATCACATTATATTATAAAAGACAGATGTTAAGTATATTGATAGCATTTTTGTTAGTCAAATTAGAGAGCAGTTTCACGTGTTGCTCAACAAAATATGGCTTTTTATCGTTAAATTTATATTTATGAATAAAAGATTTTTGCCAACATATCAAAGCTATTATAAGAAAATATGTCTTCTTTTTTTCCAAACAAAACCAAATACCACATTTTCCCATAATAATGTAAAAAATTAAAGATATGATCAGTGACAAATCCGTTTTTGTCATTGATCATATCCTTAAAGACTTTAAAGAGTTTCTTGGTGTGAGAACAAAACTGATTCTGAATATTCATCACAGAAAGAGCAGTTTGTATATGTCTTTTTTAAATTTCTGCATGTTGTGATTGGTAGGGTAATATTTATGAATAATGTCTAAGGACACTTCTTTAACCTTATTCACGATTAGATATTTATGAGGAAACATCCAGACTTTCTTTCAATAGCCTATATATAATTTACAAACTGATTCTAATGTCCACCCTTTGGGCCCACCACCCGCAGGGATAGGCATCGGGGTCGGGTGCAGTGTGAGCCGGGCGGCAGTTAAAGGCGGGGATCTAGGCGTGCTGATCCTTGGCATTGCAGACTGGCTCTGGGTACGTGAAATGTCACCTCTCTGGCGGGGAAGGAACCGGAGCTGGTGTGGGAGGTGGAGCGATACCAGCTAGATATAGTTGGGCTTACCTCCATGCATAGCTCTGGTTCTGGAACCACACTCCTGGAGAGGGGCTGGACTTTCGCCTTTTTCGGAGTTGCCCAGGGTGAGAGGCGCCGGGCGAGTGTGGGGATGCTCACAAGCCCCCGGCTGAGCACCGCTGTGAAGGAGTTCTCCCCAGAGAACCAGAGGGGTGGGGGGTGGGGCGGTGTAATTGGAAGGAACGGCCTTCCTGATCTGAACCCAAGTGGTGCTTTGTTGTTGGACTTCTGTGCTAGTCATGGATTGGCCATGACGAACACCATGTTCGAGCATAGGTTCCTCCGGAAGAGCTTCTCGTGCATCCCGGTGGAGGCTGGGGACATGGAATCCGAGTGGGCCATGCTCAGAGCCTCCATTGTGGAAGAGGCTGCTAGGAGTTGTGGTCAGAAGGTCATCGGCGCCTGTCGGGGCGGCAACCTAAGAACCCGCCGGTGGACACCAGCAGCGAAGGGGGCCGTCAAGCCAAAGAAGGCCCGGGGTCCCCGGAAACAGCTGATGGATACCGGTTGACCAGAAGGGCTGCAGCTGCGGCGGCCGTCAAAGCAAAAACCCAGGTGTGGGAGGAATTCCGGGGAGACCATCGAGAAGGACTTTGGGTTGACCTCAAAGAAGTTCTGGCAAAGTTCCGGGGTCGTTGTTACGAGCTATTCGGTCCTTGTATAACCAAAGTGAGAGCTGTGTCCGTATACTCGGCACAAAGTTAAACATGTTTCCAGGGGGTGTTGGCCTCCGCCAGGGTTGTCTCTTGTCTTAGTTTTCTTCGTGGGGTGGCTGGGCTCAGCCTTAGAGATAGAGATAACGTTATCATTCACTTCGACCAATGGTGCAACTTCATTACTCATTACTCCGTGATGAGGACCCGTCCTTTATGTAGATATAACACGATTCTTAGTTTCAGGTGATTATACAGTATGAAAACGGTGGTCGGGCTCCACATACATTTCAGATCTTTTAGCTGAAGACCGCTGGGAGCTGACGATCAAATGTTGGAAGTGTCTCAAGGTTGAGGCTAAAGATAAAGGCGGATTAAGCTTGTACTGTTTTAGTTCAGCTTATTGATGCCATATTTGAAAAAGCTTTTAAAAACCCACCTTTTCAGTCTTTATGTTTGGTAATTCGCTAAAATTCTTGTTGTATTGTATTGGTGTGAAGCACCTTGTAACTCTGGTTTATAAAGTTTACTTACTTGTGTACTAAGTTTAAACTGTGTAAAACACGATCACATGGACAGGGGTATTGGGGAATAATAGGGCAGAGATTACATTACCTATTACTACTCTGTTAACCATGCTGACATGTGATGGGGTCACGTGAACATGGTTTAGGGCAGGGCAAAGCTGATATACACAGTTTGAGGGCAGGTAACACCTGCAGACCAGTTCTGCTTGCATGGAAACAAGCACAGACCTGGATGATGTGACTCAACGGGCATCTGTGCTTAAAGGATGTTGGATTTTTATTGTTTGATGGTTTTAGTGTTTTTAATTCATTTTTGTTCTTGTAAAGCACTTCGTGAATTGTGTTCTATGAAAGGTCCTATACTAAATACACTTCTCTGAAATGTCACACGCAACTCAATCTCAGACCAACATCACTGTTGGGCGGGGGTTAGTGGAAAGAGTGTTATTTTCCACTCTGACTACAGTACCATGCTGTGTGTTTCTCTTCATTAATGGGACCATGTTATTCACCTTGAGGAGTAAATTGGTGTTTCGTGAGACCTCCCGTTACATTCTTCTGTTTAACCTCCTTTTTGCAGACACTGTACAGATGGCAGTGAGTCAGTTACTGTACCTCCTGGCTGCTTGTAGAGCAAAACTGACATATCCTGTATGTGGCGTTCTCGTCATGTTGGCCTATCTCACAATAGTAATCTCCCCTCTCACACTGGTGGTGATGTCTCTGGAGAGATATGTGGCTGTGTGCTACCCACTGAGGCACGCTACCATCATCACCATCAGAAACACAGCAGTGGCTATCACTGTGGTTTGGTCCTTCAGTTCACTACATGTCCTCACACAAGTTATTTTACTGTTAGATTTTCCATTTGACAACCTGGAGAGCCTGCAGATGGAAAAGTATTGTGCCAAAGTAAACATACTTTTTGGCCCAATTTCTGGTCTTTATGATAAAGCCTACACTTATTCTCTGTTTGTATCAGCTGGTTTAGCAGTCATTTCTTCCTATATAGGTGTGATGATAGCAGCCAGGTCAGCCTCCACAAACAAAGCTTCAGCCCAGAAGGCTCGTAATACTCTGCTGCTGCATCTGGTGCAGCTGGGCCTCAGTCTCTTGTCAACTATACACCACTCTTTCCTTGTAGCCATGTCAAACATTGTGACGAGGATAGTGTTTGTGCGCATCCACATTGTTTTTTATGTGCTTATTTTCATCTTCCCCAGATGTCTGAGTTCTCTCATTTATGGCATAAGAGATCAGAACATCAGACCTGTCCTCGTGTACCATCTATGTTGTCGACTGAAACTCTCAGTCGCCCCGGCCAAGGCCAAGGTCTCACCCTAGACTTCATGAAATGAGTTGAGCTTTGTATTTTCTTGTAAATGTAGTGTGTATATATATATATCATCATATGTCTCACCTTAGCATACATGGAATGAACTCTATATGTTTGATGTTTGTTAAACTCATGCCGTCATCTGACTGGCCTTCATAACTCAGCATATGCAGCATTCACAAGAAACAAATTCAAAACTAATTTTGCTAATGAATACTTAGCATAACGATGTTCAACTGTAGTTTTGTCAGTATTTCTTAAAATCCACCTAAAGAGGTATGTCAAAATTATCATTCTGTCAACCAACGAAAGCTGCTCAAGTTGTTATCATTTCACTGTTTTAAATTGTATCCTAAAATGTATGGTGTATTTGCATCTTTCATCATTCCAGGGCAAATTCCTCCAGAGCTGTCAATCAATTCAAATATTTAATCGTACATTTTCTATCCGTTCAAGATGAACCTTAAAGAGAGATTTGTCACGTATTTAATACTCTTATCAACATGGGATTGGACAAATATGCTGCTTTATGCAAATGTATGTGTATTTTTAGTATTTGAAATCAATTAACAACAGAAAACAATTATAAATATTGTCCATAAACCCTCACAGGTACTGCATTTAGCATAACAAATATGCTCAAATCAATGACAAATCCATTTTTGTTTTGCCAGAGTTTCTTGGTTTGAGAACAAAACTGATTGTAAATATTGATCACAGAAAGAGCAGTTTGTGTATGTCTTTTTTTAATTTCTGCATGTTGTGATTGGCAGGGTCATTTTATTTATTTAGTTTATTAACATCCCCATTAGCTACAGCATTGCAGCAGCTATTATTCCTGGGGTTCACAAACACACTGAAAATGTGACAGTGTGAGAATAAACAGGACGAGACAAAATCACACACACACACAGAATAATATAACATAACATTACAGAATAAAACAGCACAAGACTGAAACACAGACTCAGACAAGACAAGCTGCTAACAATCAGAAAAAGAAGTATAGGTCTGCTTGGGAACTTCAACGGTCACATGGGCAAAGATGGAGAAACCTGGAGTGGGGTGATTGGGAGGAATGGCCTGCCTGATCTTTGTTGTTGAACTTCTGTGGTAGTCATGGATTGGCCATAACGAACACCATGTTCAAGCATAGGGTGGTTCTTAAGTGTACTTGGTGTTTGACCATTTTGAAGAACTCCTGAACCCGACCAACACGTCCTCCGTAGAGGACGTAGAGACCGAGCTTGAAGACTCGGGGGAAGGCTTGTCCATATCCTTGGAAGAGGTTGCTGAGGTAGTCAAAAAGCTCCTCAGCGGTAAGGCACCAGGGGTAGATGAGATTCGCCCTGAGATGCTTAAGGTTGAGGACATTGTTGAACTGTCTTGGTTGACTTGCCTCTTCAGTGTCGTGTGGAGTTCGGGGTCAGTACCTGTGGAATGACAGACCGGGGTGGTGGTTCCCATTTTTAAAAAGGCGGTTGGAGGGTGTGCTCAGATTATCTGGGTATCACACTGCTCAGCCTCCCCGAGAAAGTTCATTCTAGGATGCTGGAAAAGAGGCTCCAACCGATTGTCGAACCTCAGATCCAGGAGGAGTAATGTGGATTCCGTCCTGGCCTGGGAACAGTGGACCAGCTCTTTACCCTTGCGGGGCTCATGGATGGGTCATGGGAGTTTGCTCATCCAGTCTACATGTGTTTTGTGGACTTGGAGAAGGCTTACGACCGTGTCGTTTTATTTATTGACACCCTCACTGTAAGGTTTATCAATGCAACAATGATAATTAATGTGTAAATGCACTCTTATTCAATGGAAATAAACACGGTTACTTTAAGGGTCACAGGTCTTATCCAGCCCGTGTATTGATTTTAAATTAAACTACTTATAAAATGAACCGATTGCAAAAAGAACTCTGAAATAACAAAATAGGTCAATCACTTGACTCAAATCATGTGAATCTAGTTAATCAATAATTCGTATTTGTCTTCATTTTCAGCTTCACTATCATCATACTTTATCATATACAGCACAAAGTTCCATTATTTCTTATTTCTATTTATGATTTGGGACATCTGAATCCGTGTAGGAGTCCAACCCTCTGGAGGTCACGTCATCTCTCATTGATCAGCTGTTAGGACACGGATCAGGCTCCGGTGTTTCTCCACGGTGGGGTCGGTCGGCCACTCAGTCTGCCCGGAAGATTCAACTCGGCGGGTGAATGACGCCCGCTTGCCCGGTGTGGAAGGATCCCCGTTGCAAATCTCCTGGCGCATTTCCTCCGTGCACTGCGCGGACCCATGCGCGGACCTCTCCGCTTTCCGGATCCAGTTTCGACCACACCATTTTCACAATAACAGTTGGGGGGGTGGGGGTATGAGATGATAAGTTGAAAGGTGTTTTAATGATAACGCCTATTTCATGTTCTGACAACAGTCTAATCAGCTGTTGAGAGGCACTATAGAATTAAGTTTACTTACTTGTATACTAAGTTTAAACTATGTAAGACACGATCACATGGACAGGGGTATTGGGAAATAATAGGGCAGAGATTACATTACCTATTACTACTCTGTTAACCATGCTGACATGTGATGGGGTCACGTGAACATGGTTTAGGGCAGGGCAAAGCTGATATACACAGTTTGAGGGCAGGTAACACCTGCAGACCAGTTCTGCTTGCATGGAAACAAGCACAGACCTGGATGATGTGACTCAACGGGCATCTGTGCTTAAAGGATGTTGGATTTTCATTGTTCTCACAATACAAACAGGAAGAGATTTATTTATTACAATTTTATTGTTTGATGGTTTTACTGTTTTTAATTCATTTTTGTTCTTGTAAAGCACTTTGTGAATTGTGTTCTATGAAAGGTCCTATACTAAATACACTTGTTATTAATATTATTACAATGACATCAACAGGATAAATTTCTCATGTCTTAAATGCTTCTCTGAAATGTCACACGCAACTCAATCTCAGACCAACATCACTGCTGGACAGCAGTATCAAGGCTTACTGGAAAGAGTGTTATTTTCTACTCTGACTACAGTACCATGCTGTGTGTGTATCTTCATTAATGGGACCATGTTATTCACCTTGAGGAGTAAATTAGTGTTTCGTGAGACCTCCCGTTACATTCTTCTGTTTAACCTCCTTTTTGCAGATACTGTGCTGCTGGCACTGAGTCAGTTACTGTACCTCCTGGCTGCTTATAGAGTAAAACTGACATATCCTGTATGTGGCGTTCTCGTCATGTTGGCCGATCTCACAGTAGTAATCTCCCCTCTCACACTGGTGGTGATGTCTCTGGAGAGATATGTGGCTGTGTGCTACCCACTGAGGCACGCTACCATCATCACCATCAGAAACACAGCAGTGGCTATCACTGTGGTTTGGTCCTTCAGTTCACTATATGTCCTCACACAAGTTATTTTACTCCTAGATTTTCCATTTGACAACCTGGAGAGCCTGCAGATGGAAAAGTATTGTGGCAAACTAAACATACTTCTTGGCCCAATTTCTGGTCTTTATGATAAAGCCTACACTTATTTTCTGTTTGTATCAGCTGGTTTAGCAGTCATTTCTTCCTATATAGGTGTGATGATAGCAGCCAGGTCAGCCTCCACAAACAAAGCTTCAGCCCAGAAGGCTCGTAATACTCTGCTGCTGCATCTGGTGCAGCTGGGCCTCAGTCTCTTGTCAACTATACACCTCTCTTTCCTTGTTGCCATGTCAAACATTGTGACGAGGATAGTGTTTGTGCGCATCCACATTGTTTTTCATGTGCTTATTTTCATCTTCCCCAGATGTCTGATTTCTCTCATTTATGGCATAAGAGATCAGAACATCAGACCTGTCCTCGTGTACCATCTATGTTGTCGACTGAAACTCTCAGTCGCCCCGGCCAAGGCCAAGGTCTCACCCTAGACTTCATGAAATGAGTTGAGCTTTGTATTTTCTTGTAAATGTAGTGTGTGTATATATATATATATACATATATATATATATATATATATATATATCATCACAGCCAAGGCTGAAGTCTCCCCTTAGCAGACATGGAATGAACTCTATGTTTTTTAAACTCATGCTTTCATCTGACTGACTTTCATAACTCATCATATGCAGCATTGCCGAGAACAAATTCAAAACTTGTAAAGAAAACATCCTTTTTTAGCTGTCTGCTCTCAGCTGTCTGTTCTCAGCTGTCTGCTCACAGCTATCTGCTCTCAGCTGTCTGCTCTCAGCTGTCTGCTCACAGCTGTCTGCTCTCAGCTGTCTGCTCTCAGCTGTCTGCTCACAGCTGTCTGCTCTCAGCTGTCTGCTCACAGCTGTCTGCTCACAGCTATCTGCTCTCAGCTGTCTGCTCACAGCTGTCTGCTCTCAGCTGTCTGCTCTCAGCTGTCTGCTCACAGCTGTCTGCTCACAGCTGTCTGCTCTCAGCTGTCTGCTCTCAGCTGTCTGCTCACAGCTGTCTGCTCTCAGCTGTCTGCTCACAGCTGTCTGCTCTCAGCTGTCTGCTCTCAGCTGTCTGCTCTCAGCTGTCTGTTCTCAGCTGTCTGCTCACAGCTATCTGCTCTCAGCTGTCTGTTCTCAGCTGTCTGTTCTCAGCTGTCTGTTCTCAGCTGTCTGCTCTCAGCTGTCTGCTCACAGCTATCTGCTCTCAGCTGTCTGCTCACAGCTATCTGCTCTCAGCTGTCTGTTCTCAGCTGTCTGCTCTCAGCTGTCTGCTCACAGCTATCTGCTCTCAGCTGTCTGTTCTCAGCTGTCTGTTCTCAGCTGTCTGCTCACAGCTATCTGCTCTCAGCTGTCTGCTCTCAGCTGTCTGTTCTCAGCTGTCTGTTCTCAGCTGTCTGCTCACAGCTATCTGCTCTCAGCTGTCTGTTCTCAGCTGTCTGTTCTCAGCTGTCTGTTCTCAGCTGTCTGCTCACAGCTATCTGCTCTCAGCTGTCTGTTCTCAGCTGTCTGTTCTCAGCTGTCTGCTCTCAGCTGTCTGCTCTCCTCTGGGATGATTCTGTCGGTCATTTCTCACAGATGGATCTGTAAAGTCAAACGTAAAACAGAGTGTATGTTTACGGTTTACAGAGTTGATGCATGAGGTAAACACTGAGTTAACCAACAGAGCTATAAACAGCATTATTTACCTGAGAGAAACCGTCAGGAAAACCTGGAATCTGGACTGCAGATGTTGATCATGTGTCACCGATTTCTGATCAGATTCCTCCGGTAATGTGCGCTGGGTGAAGTTTCTGGTTTATAAACTTTAAAGTGGTTTATAAACTTTATTCTAGCTCCTCTCTCTCCAGAGCTTCTCCGGGAGGGAGGGGGAGAGAGTGACGCTGTTGTTGTTGAAGAAGTTTGATTGACAGAAAACGCTGACCAATCAGAGCAGAGTGGGAGGAGACAGGCTGTGAATCAGGGGTTTTCAGACAGAGGCTGAATTAGGCTCTGAGGCAGGCAGACTCAGGCTGCAGTATGAGAAGAATAAAGGGTTTTTTGAACATTGCAGCATGTAAAAATGTTCTAGTGCAACATTAAAATACATCTATGAACCTGGAAATGAGCATAATATGTGACCTTTAACGTTAGTAGCTCTGCTATTTATCCAGCAGCACTGTGCTGCCCACTGGCTTCTAACAGCTAACCTTACGAACACTCATCCTGCTGATTTCTACACGAATTTGTGGTTTACAGTGTCGCATTATCAGGGAAAAATAAGGTGCATCCCCTCATGTTCAGCAGCGTCATTGTTTTGAGCGCTTTTTTTTCCTCTCCGCCGTTTTTCCGATCCTAAACAAACTGAAACATGATACAGCATGCGTATGCTTCATTGTGCATGCGTAATTGTCTTTAAGCATCAATAATAGGAAATGATAGTCACGGAGGCATGAAATGCCAAGGAATCAGACAACTACGGTTCTCTATTCCCATCACTATTATTTTCTCTGTCTGCCAAAGTGGCGGATATCCTGATGATTTCACCCGCCACTGCCAACAATTTACCCGCACTTGGCGGGTGCTAATGTCAGACCCTGGTATTGAATTCATATCACGAGTAGAGATGGGTATCAAAGTATCGTAGCCTCCAGACTTTGGACAGAGCAGATTGAAATATCACTTTTACATGTTTACATCTTTATGCTTGTTGAACGGGTGTATTGATAAATTATCGGCTTTTTACTCGCAAAGTTTTTTTGCACTTACAGTAACAAGCATAGTTATCGTAGTTATCTTTACTTCACCTGGTTCACTATACTGTCCCCACCGCAGCCTCTCTGATCTGGTGTTTGCTGACTTCGCTGTGTGTTTGTGTGGAGATGCTGCAGCGTGATAATAAATTACAACAAAATGTAAAAAAGTAATGATAAGGGAACCGATAACGTTGGAGCTTATCAATACTACAGTCTTTAATAATTTAGCACCGCTGCCCGTTTATTTCCGGGTTTTTGGTACCCATTCCTAATTACGAATTATCGTCTGGGTCCGAATTGACATTCCGTTCGGCCCGGATGCAGACCTTGGTCTGGACTTTGAAAAGTCCTGCCCTAGTCCATGTCATCGTATTTACCTTTGTGAACATGACAACTCATCTTTCCAATTTGGAAGAATTAGGAGGAACGTAGAATTATTTAGGATTTTGTTGTTCGTTCTTCTTTTATTTAAATATCAGTAATCATGGCCTTGAAAGCATACATCTTTAAAGGAAATGTTTAGATTGTGACAACCACTGATCATAGTCCACAGACAAGGGATTTTGATAATTTGAAGAACGGTAGAGTAGATAATAGAATATATTTCTTTTAAAAACATTTTGAAGCAGTTGATGGGGGAACTAAATATTGTAACTGATAAATAAGTCATTACAATTAAAGATTACAATGTTTATGATTTTATTTTACATAAAATTGAGGCAGTTAATGCACCTAAATACCTTATTCCTGAAAACATATTCTCTGATTCATCACCTTTGTGCACTGCTGTGTGTGAAGCTCATACAACCTGAACCAATATCCAAATGTATCACATTTTTTGAATGTTCCTTTAAAATTCTAATTTATTTAGACATTGTTTTTCATTGATTGACCTTTAACTTCACTCCCACAACACATGTAATCATATGTATTACAATACATGGTAATGGTATGTATTCATTAATGGAGCTATTAAGATCTGGGGTAAAAACAATATTCACACCTGAAAGTAACTTTTTATAGAATGTAAATTTATAATATTTGAACATCTTGTATATCACATACCTTAACTCCAATTTCTTACAGTTTTTGCAACAGTGTTGCACAGAGTCTGAAGTTAAAAGTGTTAAATGTATATGTATCTCTACACATATTTAAGCCCATTTGTTATATTACAGTTGACGACAATATAAAACATATTTAACTCAAATGTAGTATGTGCAGAGTATAAATAATTCACAAAAAATATAAAATACTGTTGCAAAACTAAGCCACACTTCTTTTTACTATATTGTAATTATTGTTATAGAACACACAGACATATAGAGAATAAATGTCATCAGCAAGTTCAGGAAATCAACTTGCATTTTTATGAAATTTCAAGAAATTGAGCTTTGTTTCCAATCAATATTCATCTCTTAAAGGGACTATTTGTAACTTTCAGAAATGCTTGTTAACAGCGACACCTGTGGCCGTGAAATCAACGAAAGTCAGCGTCGGGCTCGCGCTTGCTCGCTCTAAATATACCTGAACGAGCATCGCTCAAAACAGTGAGGCGACACAAGTCAGCTAAAAGCACAATATCACTCTATATTTCAGCTGCTTGGCAGTAATGTTAGCTGACCAGACCAAGGTCTCTCCATGAACATGATTTAGATCTGATCCTAGTGTTGGCTTTTCCTGCCTAAGTGCAGGCTGAGGCAGCGGGGCTCTGCAGCGTGTCTCCCTGCTCTCTCCGCCCGCAGCCGGAGAGAGCAGAGGAGACACCGGCACCCGTAGGTAACGAGAAGACTACGTAAATCTCTGTAGAGCTCCGTCACTTCACAAGACACGGAAAACCTCTGTTGGTCTGGAGGAGCTGCAGCATTTATTTCTGCACAAACGTCCCCTGTGCATTCACTAGATATTCTCAGAGCTAAACTAACTCTTCTGCAGTGTGGAGTGAGCAGCGTTCACGTCTAGAGGTGGAGCGAGCTGAGCTGTCTGAGTGAAGGCGAGCAGGCAGAGGAGGAGGGTACAGCGGCTACACGCGAACGCGCATATGCGAGCGCACATGTGTGCCGACCCGCTACATTTATACGCTTACAAAGTTACAAATAGTCCCTTTAAATGAGAATAATGGTTGAATAATTCACTGTAGCCTAGGGTGAGACCTCAGCTTGGCTGGGATGATCGACAGTTGTCTACAACATAGATGGTACTTCAGGTTGGATCTGATGGTCTGATCTCTGATGCCATAGATGAGAGCGCTCAGACATCTGGGAAAAAGGATAATACACACATAAAGAATTGTCCGGATACGCAAGATTGCTAATCTGTCAGTGACTTTTGAGATGGCGATAAGCAAGTGGTTGTGTATAGTTGAAGAGAGACTGAGGCCCAGCTGCACCATATGCAGCAACAGAGTGTTACGAGCCTTATGAGCTGAAGCTTTGTCTGTGGAGGCTGACCTGGCTGCTATGATCACACCAATATAGGAGGAAGTGACTGCCACACCAGCTGATACAAACAGAAAATAAGCGAATGCTTTGTCATAATCATCAGACATTCGGCCAAGCAGCATGTTGTCTGGGGCACAAAATTTGTCCATTTGAAGGCTCTCCATGTCCTCAAATGGAAAATCTAACAGTAAAATAACTTGTGTGAGGACATGTAGTGAACTGAAGGACCAAACCACAATGATACCCACTGCTGTGTTTCTGATGGTGATGATGGTAGCGTGCCTCAGTGGGTAGCACACAGCCACACATCTCTCCAGAGACATCAGCACCAGTATGAGAGGGGAGATTACATTTGTGAGTTTAGCAAGCATGGCAAGAACACCACATACAGGATATGTTAATGTTATTTTACATGTGGCCAGTAGGTACAGTAACAGGCTCAGTGCCATCTGTACAGTGTCTGCAAAAAGGAGGTTAAACAGAAGAATGTAACGGGAGGTCTCACGAAAGACCAATTTACTCCTCAAGGTGAATAACATGACCCCATTAATGAAGAGAAACACACAGCATGGTACTGTAATTTGAGTAGAAAACAATACCATTTCCAGTATTCCCCATTTCTGTTGTCCAACTGTGATGTTGGTCTGAGATGAAGTTGCATACGACATAATAGAGACACATTTATGGTAGCCCCCTGAAATCGAGATGGAACATCTTTTTATCCAGATAGATAATAAATGTGACTAATCTGAAATAGCATTTAAGACCTTCAAACCACATTGACATTTGATGTTATTATAACACAATTATTCTTGCACAGTTTGTAATCTTAGAAAAGTAAAAAAAATCCATTGATTTTGCAGAGATGTCTATTTAGTTCACATGCAAAACAGAAAGTTAACCACATACATTTTCAGGCCATGCCTGATTCCATGTGAGCAGAAGTGGTCTGCAGGGTTTGATTGTCCTCACCTGCATTTGAAGAACTCATTCCCCACACCCACTTCACGTGATACCATCATACATTAACATGTTAATTAGATCTGTAAATATCAGTCATGGGTGATGTAATCCTTTCAAAGTTATTTCTGTATTTGTGTATGTTTCTTATAACATTTTAGATCTGATGTCATTCAGTGTCCGATATATTTCACATAAAAAACTTTAAACATTAAAACATTATATGCATGGAAAATTACAGTTTTCGAATTACACCGTGGCTTCTGGGGATCCCTATTTTTGGGGGGAGGGTGGCTACTGCACACAGTACTGTACTGCAATTTTTTATTGTCATCTACAGAGATTATTTGCATAAAAACATACTATTCAAATTATTATGATTATTTAAATATTTGCTTTGATTATAAAAAATCTTAGTCAGTTGTTAGGAAGTTAAACAGGTCATAATTCCGTCTCCAATATATATTTTATATTGATGTGAAAACATCTCCTTCAAACAAATGGATTTATTCAAGTTTCTTGCCAAAAACTTACTTTCACAAGATTACATTTAAACACATCATGACAACGTTGTAATTTATCTTCACCCAATAGTTTTTACTGAGAAGAGCTTGAACGCCTTATAATGTAACTCAATGGAAACTCCGTTAACGTTAGTAGCTCTGCTATTTATCCAGCAGCACTGTGCTGCCCACTGGCTTCTAACAGCTAACCTTACAAACACTCATCCTGCTGATTTCTACACGAATTTGTGGTTTACAGTGTCGCATTATCAGGGAAAAATAAGGTGCATCCCCTCATGTTCAGCAGCGTCATTGTTTTGAGCGCTTTTTTTTCCTCTCCGCCGTTTTTCCGATCCTAAACAAACTGAAACATGATACAGCATGCGTATGCTTCATTGTGCATGCGTAATTGTCTTTAAGCATCAATAATAGGAAATGATAGTCACGGAGGCATGAAATGCCAAGGAATCAGACAACTACGGTTCTCTATTCCCATCACTATTATTTTCCCTGTCTGCCAAAGTGGCGGATATCCTGATGATTTCACCCGCCACTGCCAACAATTTACCCGCACTTGGCGGGTGCTAATGTCAGACCCTGGTATTGAATTCATATCACGAGTAGAGATGGGTATCAAAGTATCGTAGCCTCCAGACTTTGGACAGAGCAGATTGAAATATCGCTTTTACATGTTTACATCTTTATGCTTGTTGAACGGGTGTATTAATAAATTATCAGCTTTTTACTCGCAACGTTTTTTTGCACTTACAGTAACAAGCATAGTTATTGTAGTTATCTTTACTTCACCTGGTTCACTTTACTGTCCCCACCGCAGCTTCTCTGATCTGCTGTTTGCTGACTTCGCTGCGTGTTTGTGTGTAGTTGTAGGAACTCAGCTCTGACACAGAGCAGAGGAGATGCTGCAGCATGATAATAAATTACAACAAAATGTAAAAAAGTAATGATAAGGGAACCGATAACGTTGGAGCTTATCAATACTACAGTCTTTAATAATTTAGCACCGCTGCCCGTTTATTTCCGGGTTTTTGGTACCCATTCCTAATTACGAATTATCGTCTGGGTCCGAATTGACATTCCGTTCGGTCCGGATGCAGACCTTGGTCTGGACTTTGAAAAGTCCTGCCCTAGTCCATGTCATCGTATTTACCTTTGTGAACATGACAACAGCATCTTTCCAATTTGGAAGAATTAGGAGGAACGTAGAATTATTATCAGAGAAAATATAAAATACTGTTGCAAAACTAAGCCACACTTTTTTTTACTATATTGTAATTATTGTTATAGAACACACAGACATATAGAAAATAAATGTCATCAGCAAGTTCAGGAAATCAACTTGCATTTACTTATTTATTGTTCTACTTTGTGACTGAATGTTTTAATGTTTGTTTTTCACTGCAAAGAGCTGCTAAACTATTTTTCGTTGTTTTCAATGACAATGACAATAAAGTCTATCTATCTATCTATCTAACAGCATCTTTCCAATTTGGAAGAATCAGGATAAATGTAGAATCATTTAGGATTTTGTTGTTCGTACTTCTTTAATTTAAATATCAGTAATCATGGCCTTGAAAGCATATATCTTTAAAGGAAATGTTTCGATTGTGACAACCACTGATCATACACCACAGACAAGGGACTTTGATAATTTGAAAAACTAGAGGAGTTAATAGAACATATTTCTTTTAAAAATACTTTGAAGCGGTTGATGGAGGAACTAAATATTGTAACTGATAAATAAGTCATTACGATTAAAGATTACAATGAATATGATTCTATTTTGCATAAAATAGACCTTGATAATGCACCGAAATACCTTATTTCTGAAAACATATTTTCTGATTCATCACCTTTGTACGCTGCTGTGTGTGAAGCTCCTACAACCTGAACCAATATCCAAATGTATCACATTTTTTGAATGTTCCTTTAAAATTCTAATTTAATTTAAACATTGTTTTTCATTGATTGACCTTTAACTTCACTCCCACAACACATGTAATCATATGTATTACAATACATGGTCATTGTATGTATTCATTAATGGAGCTATTAATATCTGGGGTAAAAACAATATTAACACCTGAAAGTAAATTTATACTATTTCAACATGTTGTTTATCACATACCTTAACCCATGCCTGTAAACCCCAAATACTGAAACACAAGAGCAGTGGATATCAATGAACGCAGTGCGCCGCTGCAGAATGAATATAAGGGAAACACTGATTAGTGTAGCCTAATCTTTATCTGCAAACAGAATTAAGATACATGCAAAAAAAAAAAGCTGTGCGGCATTCAATGTTGATTTAGAATTGTAATGTCAACGTTATGAATGAACTTTCAAACTATTCGGTACAGCCCTACAACACAACACTATTCCAGCCAGGACAGGGAAAAGGATGTATGGATATATAAATAGAAAGGCAGTGGAAATCTGGCACATGCTAATGTTCTGAAAGAGTACTGACGGGAGAGGTGTATTTTTTTGGGTGTTGAGTTTAACTATCAACAATCTTTCTCCAGAATTACAGACTCCATCTTTAATTATTATGAGATATACTTTGTTCTGTGTAAAGGGTGTGTGTGTATGAAGGGTGCTGTCAGGTACTGAAATGCAGTGCAGAAGATTGATAGACAGTCTCAACAAAACCATTTTTTTTTTAATTTTATGTGTTGATATAAGCTACTGTCTATTTATGTATTCATTTGTTTATAGGCCTACATATGATCAAATTTGTTTTTATGGGTTATTGCTGTTATTTATTTGTGATTATTGCACATTTTGTAGTCATTTTTGTGTCAATAAAAAAGAAAATCCCTGGAGCACAATATAAGTAAATATTGATGAAGTTTTCATCATTTATGTAGCTTTATTTTAACTTACATAAACTTCTTAAACATTTTTTTTATTGCTTTAGGCACCTCTGTTTATTATAGGACAGATATTTTGCTAGGAGTTAGCCATGTACCTTGCTATTGTCTAACGAGAGATGAGGACAAAAGGAAAAGAATCAGACTTTAAGGATTTGTCATTTTATTGAAATAAAAATGGCTACAATTTACTACAATTTCAAACCCTCTGTTTGTATATCTTTGTTTCAGGCCAATTCAGAGTATATGTGATCAAAATCTGTGTAGGATAAATGGCACAGGGTTAAAAAATATGGTTAGTGTGCATGTGAGACTGTGTTGGTGTTAAGCATAACTAGCACATCTACTTTGGCGAAGCCAGCTACCCAAATATCCTGATATCACAACAATAGAGCTTAGTGAATACATTAATCAAATCAATACATGTGCAATAGCAAAGTTAAACAGTCCTGTGCTATCAATACGGATGTCAAAGAAAAATGGGAGTTGGAAACATATTTTATGATAACAGATTAAAATGGGAGGAAACGTTCAAAGCAGGACATAAACTAGCTAACAGTCCAACATGGAAGGAATTTGAATGGAAGGTGCAAACGCTGCATTTTAGCACTCCATCTATCACTTCAAAATATAGTAATACATCTGAACTATGTTGGAGGGGTTGTGGATTGCTCGGGGACTTCACACATATAATAATAATAATCATAATAATAATAATAATAATAAATTGGACTTATATAGCGCATTTCAAGAAACCCAAGGACGCTTTACAAAGAGGGCACACAAAATCATACTAATAAATAACACAGAGGAAAAACTGTAGCTAAGTAATTAAAAGAGTGATATATAGGAAGAGTCAGCTGATATCATAGACCTTGATGAACAGGTGGTGCTTGAGGTGTTTTTTGAAAGTGTCCAGGGATGAAGCATTTCTTATTTCAGCACATATATTTTTGGGATTGTCCAAAGCTCTTGGCTTTCTGGAAGAACATTCAAAAGGAAATTAAACAGGTGTTGGGTATTAATTTTACTTTAGATCCAGCACTTTTCATATTGGGTCTACTTCTTGGTAATTTGACGGATAGATGTGTAATTCATTTACTGTTAATGATGGTGATGACAAAAAGAAAAAAAAATTGCACAGGGTGCATTGCTTCTGTGTACTGCCTGTCGACCCGTTTCCAATCGGACTTGAAGCTGCTGTTGGAACTTACTCACATTGTTCTATCCTATCTAGATCCTTGCTTGTGTTGTACAAACTGTCAAATGTACGTCGCTTTGGACAAAAGCGTCTGCTAAATGAAATTGTAGAATTATATAAATATTTTGTCGAGCTTCACAAAGGCTTAAATTATGACAAAATGACCTGGCGACAGCAAGAGAGGAGAAGGAGAGATGCTGGCTGAGAAGTCGCTGACTGAGTTTTCTCTGAGCAGCAAATCGCTAAAAGGGTGTGAAATGTCTGGGGCTATTCATAAAACATTCCGGGCTACAGCCTTGGGCCTGAAGGGCCTGTCTTTTTTTGGCGCGTACTTTCTCTGTGCCTCCCTTGCGTTTTATTTTATTCATTTTGGCACTCTTTTTTTGCAGGTGCGCTGTTTAATAGGTGTGGGTGATACCACAAACTTTGTTTTTGATCCGATATCAAGTAATACAGGGCAGGAATCGCCAATATCGATATCAATATCGATACCAATATCGATACCGATACCGATACGATACTTTCTATAATTAAAATCTGTTTATGCACTTTCATATTGCTTTCCACTGTTAAATAACATTCTTGTAGATTCCTAATTTTTGTGTATCATGTAAATGCAGGAATGTAAATGTACAGAGTCCTAGTAAATTATCAAACTTGAGATTTTACAGAAAAAGATGAATTGAAATCTGTAAATCTTGAAATAACAAGAGGCACTGTTTGTCCAGAAATTAAAAATGTGATTCTTGTCACCACAGATTTATAGCATGAACTTTGTTCTTACTCTAATATTTTTGCGTAAGACACAGCACATAGGCAATATCCACATTATTTTTATTTAACTTAACAGAAGTATATATGTATATACAGTAGGTCATAAATATCATCATAAAGTGCTGCAAATCCCACTTGAATGTTTTAAAGATAAATTCTTTTCACTTCACATTAAAATAAAAAATAAATATTTTTTTTTTATAATTAAAGAATACATTCACATTTTTTCAAAGTCTGTCTTGAAACAATACCCATATGCCTATATCTACATTGAAATATTTTTTTGCTGTAATTATTCCTTTCATCCGTACAGGCCCTGAAGAAATCCCTTCCTAATGTGATTCCAATAGAAGAGATGGAAGACAAAATCAGAAGTGCTCAATCTGTGCAAAAAAATCATTCCAAAGTTCAACCAAAGTTGTTATCAGGCTCCAGCAGTTTGAGTTAACTAAATCAAGTGTGTATTTTTTTCCCCAGACAGTGTTTTCTTGCAGAGCTGCAGTGGAGGGATAGTAACTCAAAGAGGGAATTTTGTTCAAACAAGTCCCTGACATGGAAGGTATCCACTTTGTTTCAATAACCCAGACTACTGATGCCTCATATTAGCTTCAGCTAAACTTTAGAATGCATTTTTGACAGAACAAAGACTGTAGATTTTGTCCCCCATCTCACACATTGGAATAGGAGTAGGGAGGGATGTCTTTTGAACCATTTCTATTTTGAACAAGAAAAACAATTCCTGTGACCAAAAACAGTTTGATGTAAATATGGACATACATTGTTTTAAGATAGACTTCACAAATATTCATTCTGTGTATTCTAGAGTGAGAGCCCAGTCTTGGCTGGGATGACTGAGAATTTCAGTCGACAGCATAGATGGAATATGAGGATGGGTCTGATGGTCTGGTCTCTGATGCCATAGATAAGAGCACTCAGACATCTGGGAAAGATGACAATACACACATAAATAACAATCTGAATGCGCACCAAGACTATCCTGTTTAGGACCTTTGAGAGTGCTATAAGCAAGGGGTTGTATATAGTTGAAGAGAGACTGAGGCCCAGCTGCACCAGATGAAGCAGCAGTGTATTACGAGCTTTCTGGGCTGAAGCTTTGTCTGTGGAGGCTGACCTGGCTGCTATCATCACACCAATATAGGTGGAAGTGACTGCCATGCCAGCTGATACAAACAGAGAGTAAGTGTACGCTTTGTCATAATCATCAGACATTGGGCCAAGCAGCATGTTTTCTTTGGCGCAAAAATATTTCATCTGCAGGCTCTCCAGGTCGTCAAATGGGAAATCTAACAGTAAAATAACTCGTGTGAAGACATTAAGTGAAGTGAAAGCCCAAACCACAATGATAGCCACTGCTGTGTTTCTGATGGTGATGATGGTAGCGTGCCTCAGTGGGTAGCACACAGCCACATATCTCTCCAGAGACATCAGCACCAGTGTGAGAGGGGAGATCTCAAATGTGAGATCAGAGAGCATGTTGAAAACACCACAAACAGGATATGTCAGCCGTATTCTACATGCAGCTATTAAGTACAGTAACTGGCTCAGTGCCAGCTGTATAGTGTCTGCAAAAAGGAGGTTGAATAGAAGAATGTAACGGGAGGTCTCACGAAACACTAATTTACTCCTCAAAGTGAATAACATGACCCCATTAATGAAGATAAACACACAGCATGGTACTGTGGTCAGAGTGATAAATAATACTCTTTCCAGTACCCCACGCCCAACAGTGATGTTGGTCTGAGATTGAATTAAATTTGACATCTTAGAGAAAACATTGAAGAGACATAAAATGTCTAAACTCTTGATGTAATTAGACAGAAACATGGACCCTTTTTCAGTTTGTATTCCTACAACAATGAAGATGAGTCATCTTTTGAGCAGAGAATGGCAATTAGTTCACATGCAAAATTCCAAATCATCTACATACTTTTATCAGGGTAGAAGCTTCTCTGAAGGGTTTGCCTTCCTTCACCTATTGTTTATGAGCTGTGTTGTTACATCACTTTTCTGAAGACAATCACATGCCAGCATTGTTAAAAAAAAAAAAGGTGATGTAATGTCTGTACCACCACCTCCTCAATCCCCTGATCCTCGTCATCGTACCCAACCCCTTTCACAAATGCACTGCAATCCTGAAAATCTTTTCTCCTGAAATTATACAGTATGGTTTAGACCTGCTCTATTTTCAAAGTGACTCGAGATAACTTAAGTTATGAATTGATGCTATATAAAATCAATTGAATTGAAAAAGATCAAATGACAATACCCGAAGGAGTTGTACTGTATATGAGAACGCAAATGTCAGAATCAGTTGAACCGGACATTCAAAATACTTTACCCTGCCAGCTCCCTAGTACAAAGTCTTTGTAATATCCGATTGTGCCCATGTGAGAATGGAGACGATCACTGTCCGGAGAATTCACGGCCAGCGAGTGGGCTTGTTGATGACGGTTCTATCATGTGGCTGGTGCGAAACCTGAAAATATAAACATCCGAGGGCAAAGAAGAAAAGTAATTTAAGCAAAAATGTCAACGAAAATGTGTAGCTGGAGAGACAACGAGATTCTTGGATTTCTGGACCGACACTGAAATCGTCCGACAAATTCAAGGAACAGCAAGAGACTCAGTTGTTTATTACCAAATTACGAACCGACTACGTGACTCTGGTCTAATCCACGCCATGTGGCGTCATCCGTATTCAAGTCTCTTGCTGCAATTGCCACCCCTAGCCTAAACCAAACCAAGTATTTCCTGTAGGTGAGAACACGTCTGACACAGACCATCTCCTTTTGTGTACAACATAGTTGTAGGGGCAAATCTGGACAACGTCTGTACCTGATTGTTTGGACATTTTCAGGAGTTTGTATAAGAAAATGGCTCATGATGCAGCAGCACCTACCCAGCTTGGAGTAGTTATTGGGAGCATGTCCGTGGACATTTTTTAGGGAAACACTAACTATTATTAACTCTTACCACTTAAGTTACATTCATATTAACAAAACAACAGGTGTTCATCTTAGAGAGCCTCTTCAATAATTCCTAACTCTATCAGTTTGCAAGGCACATGAGATCAACTACTGCACGTCAGTTTCTTCTAACGTAAACCACACAAAGGCCATGAGGTGTATTCCAGTTCTTCATATGTTAATGAAACATAACATCTTGAGAGTGTTAAGTCCAGTAATGTCGATATAGCCTAATATCACTAATCACAAATTGGCCTCAAGGGATTTTACAATCTGTACATCTTACGACACCCTCTGTTCTTTGACCCTCACTTCGGATAAGGAAAGTGCTCAAAGTGCTCAGTGTATCCAAACACTATGCTATCAATTATTGTTCATATAATAGTGTATTCTACAACTTGTAGGTGTATGTCACCTTCATTTTTATCGAGATTAATGGTTGGTGGAAGATATAATTGTTGTTTGTAATTAAATTGTAATGATCTTTATTTGGAGTGCTAGTTAATCAAGTGAAATACTACACAAGCTTTTCATTTGTTTTGTTTGAATGAGGGCAGTTAACACTCTTGTAGTTTCCTAATTTGTCTTTATTTATATACATATTTTATAATTTGAGTTTGTTAATGCAGAAATGTAAGTGAACAAAGTCATAGTAAATGATCAAATAAGAGATATTACAGAAAAAGATTAATTATTTTTGTTGCATAATAAATAGCACATGGGCAATATCCACATTATTTTTTCTTTACTTAACAGAAGTATTCATATACAGTAGGCCATAAATATCATCATCAATTGCTGCTTATCCCATTTTGAACATTTTAAAAATAAATTCCGTTCATTCCATATGCCATACTCAAATAAATAAGAAATACTTTTTTTTAATAATCAAAAGAATACATTCAAATTTTTTAAAGTCCGTCTTAAAACAATACTCATATGCCCATATGTACATTGAAATAGTTTTTGCTGTAGTTATTGCTTTCATCCGTACAGGCCCTGAAGAAATCCCTTCCTAATGTGATTCCAATGGAAGAGATGGAAGACAAAATCAGCAGTCCTCAATCTGTGCAAAAAAATCATTCCAAAATTCAGCCAAAGTTGTTATCAGGCCTCAACAGTCTGAGTTAACTAAATCAAGTGGGTATTTGTTTCCCCACACAGTGTTTTCTTGCAGAGCTGCAGTGGCGGGATAGTAACTGAAAGAGGGAATTTTGTTCAAACAAGTCCCTGACATGGAAGGTATCCACTTTGTTTCAATAACCCAGACTACTGATGCCTCATATTAGCTTCAGCTAAACTTTAGAATGCATTTTTGACAGAACAAAGACTGTAGATTTTGTCTCCCATCTCACACATTGGAATAGGAGTAGGGAGGGATGTCTTTTGAACCATTTCTATTTTGAACAAGAAAAACAATTCCTGTGACCAAAAAGAGTTTTGATGTAAATATGGACAGGCATTGTTTTAAGATAGACTTCACAAATATTCATTCTGTGTATTCTACAGTGAGAGCCCAGTCTTGGCTGGGATGACTGAGACTTTCAGTCGACAGCATAGATGGAATATGAGGATGGGTCTGATGGTCTGGTCTCTGATGCCATAGATAAGAGCACTCAGACATCTGGGAAAGATAACAATACACACATAAATAACAATCTGAATGCGCACCAAGACTATCCTGTTTAGGACCTTTGAGAGTGCTATAAGCAAGGGGTTGTATATAGTTGAAGAGAGACTGAGGCCCAGCTGCACCAGATGCAGCAAGAGAGTGTTACGAGCCTTATGAGCTGAAGCTTTGTCTGTGGAGGCTGACCTGGCTGCTATCATCACACCAATATAGGTGGAAGTGACTGCCACTCCAGCTGATACAAACAGAGAGTAAGTGTACGCTTTTTCATAATCATCAGACAATGGGCCAAGTAGCATGTTTTCTTTGGCGCAAAAATATTTCATCTGCAGGCTCTCCATGTCTTCAAATGGAAAATCTAACAGTAAAAGAACTCGTGTGAGGATATTTAGTGAACTGAAGGCCCAAACCACAATGATAGCCACTGCTGTGTTTCTGATGGTGATGATGGTAGCGTGCCTCAGTGGGAAGCACACAGCCACATATCTCTCCAGAGACATCAGCACCAGTGTGAGAGGGGAGATCTCAAATGTAAGATAAGAGAGCATGCTGAGAACACCACACACAGGATATGACTCAGCCTTATTCTACATGCAGCTATTAAGTACAGTAACTGGCTCAGTGCCAGCTGAACAGTATCTGCAAAAAGGAGGTTGAATAGAAGAATGTAACGGGAGGTCTCACAAAACACTAATTTACTCCTCAAGGTGAATAACATGACCCCATTAATGAAGATAAACACACAGCATGGTACTGTAGTCAGAGTGATAAATAACACTCTTTCCAGTACCCCCCGCCCAACAGTGATGTTGGTCTGAGATTGAATTGCATTTGACATCTTAGAGAAACATTGAAGAGACATAAAAATGTTTAACCTCTTGATATAATCAAACAGAAAAAAACAAATGAACCCTTTTTCAGTTTGTATTCCTACAACAATGAAGACATGTCATCTTTTCAGTAGAAAATGCCACTGAGTTCACATGCAAAGCTCCAAATCATCCACGTACTTTTATCAGGGTAGATGCTGGTCTGCAGGGTTTGCCTTACCTCACAAATTGTTTATGAGCTCTGTCGTTACATCATTTCCCTTGACACAATCCCATACATGCATCGTTAAAACATGTATTAATGGTTGATAGGATTTCAAATTGAAAGCACTTTCCTTAATTGATCATTGGTAACATTAACGATTGTTGGGGACGCAAATAATCTAGTCTAGTTATTAGACAATATTTAACATAATTATTAATATCACCAAAATTAATATTAATAGATTATCAATATATTTAAATAATAACGGGGCACCAAATTATGTTGGTACATGAGCTCAAAAGACATTGAAATGACTATCAAAAGGAATAAATAATTATCAAAATAATTATTAGTTATATTGAATAATATGATTTAATGTATATTAAATCATCCTGAGGCCACCACTCTTTGAAACAAAGAGAAATTGATATTAAATTCATGTCGCCTCATAAATAAGTCTCATAAAGTATACTAAACTATCAATTTGGAACTCTGATTAATAATTAAATTAAGAACTATAACCATAAATCACCATATCAATAGCTAGTAACAACTGAAGGATTTCGTAGTTCTTTTCATAGCAGCGGAGTGCATTATTGACTTTTATGCCACATTAAAGAGACCAGCATGTATATTCCACAAATATATATTTACAAGACAATAAAGGTTTAAAACACAATATTAATCCAACTAAATAACTAAACTAAGCATCTGTGTGTGCGTGCGTGCGTGCGTGCGTGCGTGCGTGCGCCTGTCTGTTTGTCTGTGTAAGAGACAAGGATAAGATGGCCCTCTGTCTCAAAATGGTGACTGAGGTTGCACAGACTACAAAACAATAGGGCAGACCATGTGAAACTACCAAAATGGCTGAATCAAAGATGGCCACCAGGACATCAAACACAATGGTCTCTTTGTCTTTCGGAGCATATGTGCTCAATTAGTACAAAGGGTTGTGTGATGTGGTAGTTTTAGTAGTTAGTGTGTATGTTTGTGTTTAAAACCAATTCACAGTTTATGTATGTGATCTTAATGTGTGTCGGACATGTGCTGGGTTAGAAAAGTTTGTTAGTGAGAAAGAGTGTCACCTAAACAATGATAAGGACATGTGTATGACTGTTTCTGTGAGGTCATAATGTGGTGTCCTAAGCTAGTGTTTTGCACTAGTGATCTCATAACAAGATACTGCCAAGGAGTTGGTCCAAGTGTACTTGCGAATCTGGGCAGTGGTGTCTGAGTCCAATCAGAATTTAGAATTTTTGCTTTTGCTAACAAACTCAAGTTTGCCTATGTAACAGCAAAACAATAAAGCAAATTAAGGCCCCGTAAATAAGCATCTGTCTCACTGTTAGCTACGTGTTAGCTGGTACTGTGGGAAGATCACTCTGGAGCTCTTATGTTTAACTCACGGCTCAGGGCTGTAACACTTCAGGTAGCCAGAGCCAGAGAGGCACTCAGTGGCGCTATCGCTGCTTGATAGATTATGTCCATGTTCTGAACTGTGGTCAAAGATGTTGCGATCATCGTCAGACCGGTCTTTTGGCTGGTCACGCCAATTCTGAATTAGAATTTCTGAGTATGGCTTTCTAACACTTCTGTTGTGTGAGTGGCTATCTTGACGCAATTGGTGGACATGGCATTGACGCTCAGTGTCCTTATGCAGCCTTTCGTGACCCCCCTTCAACCTGTTGTGAGAGTGATCATTTTAGGTATCAGGAGATCTGCATGATGCTTCAGTGTTTGAGCTCGCAGGCTCAGTTGGTTTCCCCTTCTTTTTGGAACTGACTACAGTTTCCCAAACTATCTGTGTCATCTTCCTTATTTCGTACAGTGAGGGGTTACCTTGACGCGTCCTGAGTACAATGTTGGTGTGTACACATGGATGCAGGTTTTGCATAAACAAGGACTCGAAGATGGCGTTTTCTTCTAAGCCTGGTGCATTCTTACCTTGGAAGTATGCATACCTTAAACGTTTGTAGTAATCTAGCATTCTCACTACAAGAATGTTAATTTTGGAGGGCTGCAAACATCGCTGTGGTCACGTCAGCAGTAGAAGAGCATTCTTCTATTAGTGCTTGACGGAGCTCACTATAGTCATTTCTGACACTCAGAGGCTGTGACTCTATAAACTTGTGCACAGCTTTAGAGCTGGTTTTCCACGTAAGTTTAACTTTCTCTCTTTGGGTTGCATATGGCAAGTCGATTAGATTGTGATCTAATTCTCTAACATAGTCGTCAACATGATGATCACAGTTGTCTGGATCAAAATGTTCAATGCCCTTAGCCATTAACCCAAGAACTTCAAGGTGGAACACTGTGGTGTCCTTTCTAATGAAGGCGAGACTGGGCTAGCATTGCTATGGACATGTGTATCATGGCTACAGTTCTCTTTGGCTGGGAGGCAGGGGTTTCACAGCTGTCATCACTCTCGTGCCAGAGTGGAAAGGAGGCTGAACAAGCTGAACCTTCAGAGGGAGGAGCATGGATGAAAGTGTCATTTCTCAGTGGCTAAGAACATAAGGCAGGATATCTTCTTGAAGATATACTGCATGTATCCTCACTATCTGTATCAGAAAGATTAAAAGTCAGGTAGCACTTCAGTGTTTCTCTCAGTGGAGGTTGAGGAGCTGACTTCATTCCCAAGTACTTTGAGTCAGTTAGAAATCCTTAACTTCTGAGTGGAGAGGGAGTTAACCTCTCATCAAGTGAGAAGAGTGAATCTGAGTAGCCAGAATCACAATGGCTGATGACTGTGATGGAGACAGACATTCTAGTCTAAGCCCTAACAATTTCTCTATGTGAGCAAAGATCTGACTCTGACTAATGCAGGTTTCCTAAGTAACACATCATTTTCTTATTAGCTCTCTGAACTTCATGGAGGAGACAAGCAATCTACCTAGGAATCTACCTCCTTTTCCAGGGCTGCTTTACTCTGAATGGCAAGGCTTGTTTGCCTGTGAAAGATCAGTAGCAAGCATTTCAACAATGGGTCTTTGGATGCGGTCTGCGCATCATACCTGTCAGTGAGTAGCGATTCTAATTCCTTCCTGCACTCACTGAAACTCAGCATGTTGATGAGTTCAGGGCAGCCAGGGTTTAGTTTCTGTACTAAGGAGGAAATAAAAAGCTCTACACAGGGGTTCTCCACTGTTGTGCCAGGAATGGAGGGTGAAATTCTACAGGTTGTCTATTACAGAAACAATGTTGTTGTTTATGGTGTTGCGTTAGCGGACACCTTGTTGTGGTGCTTGGGTGGAACACTAGCCTAACAAATAATGTGCTGGCCTATACTATAGGAAGTAGCTTCCTGTGGAAGACGGGTGACTATGGCACCAACTAGTGGCTCTAGTGGGCATAACATATTAGGGCCAGTTAAAGTAAATGCAGGTTTACAAAATAAGTTTGCTTACAAACTTTTAATATGCACTAACTGAAATGCAAGGCCGTAACAAAAATATACAAATCTTATAACACAGGGCTTGTAGCACACTGTGGCTCTATCTCAGGTTCTATTTAACACACACAGGCTGGAATGCATGGCAGTAACAGCCAGATACAAGCTCTTTATGTTACACAGGGCCGGTGACACGCTGTGGTGTATCTTAATTAATGGAAAATTCAAATTAAAAGGAAATTGTGACAGATTGTGGCTAGATTGCATTGAATACCTGGTATTCAAATGCTGAACCAAAAATCTTTCAAGTTCTACAGAGAAGGTTAACTTGAATTAGCAGCAATAGCAATTTCTTAAAGTAACACTATGAGGGTTTAAAGTGTTAATAATAATCACAATCTCTCAAATTGATATTCGCAACACAATGTACTTGTTATTAGTACAGCTGGATGTCTACTCCTGTGGAAGACTAGTGGTGTAGAATGTCAACAGTTTTGGTTTGTTAAGAAGTGGAATAAGATTTGTTTTGGTTTTAACCAAAATTATACTGAAAATTAATAATATGCCTCACATAGGGCACCATAATGTGTGTGAGAGAGAGAGAGGAGAGATGAAGACAAGATGGCTATTTGTCTCAAGATGGCAGCTGAGTGTGGCCTAAAGACAATATGGCGGGCACTGTAAATCTACAAAGATGGCTAAATCAAAGTTGGCCACCAGGACCTCACCACATCCTCTTTGTCTTGTCTGAGCACATGTGCTCAGTCAGAACAAACAGTGTTTGATGTGGTAGTTTGAGATTCTCTGAATATGTATGTTTGTGTTTAAAACCAATTCACAGTTTATGTAAGTGATCTTAATATGTATCGGATAATGCGGTGGGTTAGAAAAGATGGTTAGTCTGCATGCAAGACCTTTTGTCTATGTGGAGCATAACTAAACACATCAGATGTGGCGAAGCCAGCTACCCAAATATACTGACTACAAATAATATCACAGCAATATCATAGCATTAAACCAAATAAATATAGGTACATTCACCGAATTCAAAGTTAACAGTCTTGCTTAGCCATATGCTGTTGCTGTGCTAATACTGTGCTAAGATAAGTCCAGTACGTTACCCAGTTCATGGAAGAAAAAGTGGCAGTTTCATCTGTTGAAGTTGGAGGAGCCAGGCTGGAGAAGGATGTGGTTCCAGTGTCATAGTCTTTGCTGTGTTGAGATCCAGTTGTGCAGTTTGGAGGTAAACTCGTCCAATCCTTTGTTTCTGCAGCTTGGTAGCTTGCTCCGGGGCCAAAAGAGAAAGAGAGAGAACAATGGAGAGCCCTTTGATTTTATTGAATCCATTTTCACACGTATGTCTGAATGAGTCATAGGCTAGAGTAACCAGTAAGGATATTTGGGTAGCTGGCTTTGCCACATCTGATGTGTTTAGTTATGCTATACATAGACAAAACGTCTTACATGTAGACTAACCATCTTTTCTAACCCACTGCATTATCTGACACATATTAAGATCACATACATAAACTGAATTGGTTTTAAACACAAAAATACACATTCAGAGAATCTCAACCCCCACATCACACCCCCTTTGTTCTTCCTGAGCAAATATGTTCCAAAGAACAAAGAGGCCATGTAGTGACTGGCGGCCATCTTTGATACAGCCATATTTGTAGTTTTACAGAGTCAGCCATATTGTCTGTAGGCCATGCAGACATCTTGAGACAAGTAGTCATCTTGTCTCCCCCCCCCCCCCCCCTCTCTTTCTCTCTCTCTCTCTCTCCCTCACTCTCTTTCTCTCTCTCACACACACACACACACACACACACACACACACACACACACACACACACTGTGTTTAGTTTAGTTATTAAGTTAGATTAATATTGTGTTTTAAACCTTTATTATCTTGTAAATAAATGTTTGTGGATTGTATTGTACATCCTGGTCTGTTTAATATTGTACAAGAGTAAATAATGCCAACCGCTGCTGTGTCAAGAACTCCAAAATCCTTCAACCTTTACTATCTATTGATACAGTGATTTATGGTTATAGTTATTAATTTAATTATTAATCAAAGTTCCAAATTTATAGTTTAGTATACTTCATGAGACTTATTCATGAGACTGCATTAATGTGCTATCATTTTTTCTTTGTTTCAAAGAGTGGTGCCCCGAGGTTGATTTAATATACATTAAATCATATTATTCAATATTTTTAATAATTATTTTGATAATTATTAGCCTAATATTATAAATCACAAATTGGCCTCAAGGGGCTTTACAATCTGTACATCTTACGACACCCTCTGGCCTTTGATCCTCACTTCGGATAAGGAAAGTTCTCAGTGTCTCCAAATACTATGCTATCAATTCATGTTCATATAATAGTGTATTTTACAACTTGTAGGTGTATGCCACGTTTATGTTTATTGAGATTGATGGTTGGTGCAAGATATTATTGTTGTTTGTAATTAACGTTGTAATGTGATCTCAAGTTGGAGTGCTAGTTACTCCAGTGAAATACTACACATGCTGTTAATTTATATTGTTTGATATAAGGGCAGTTAACACTCTTTTAGTTTCCTAATTTCTCTGTATTTATAAACATATTTTATATTTTGAATTTGTACATGCAGAAATGTAGGTGAATAGAGTCATAGTAAATGATCAAATAAGAGATATTACAGAAAAAGATCAATAATTATTTTTGTTGCATAAAACACATATCACATAGGCAATATCCATATCATGTTTATTTTACTTGACAGAAGTATTTATATACAGTAGGCCATAAATATCATCATAAATTGCTGCTAATCCCACTTGAACATTTTAAAGATAAATTGTGTTCACTCCATATTCCATATTCAAATGAAAAATATATTATTTTTTTTATTAATGAGAAGGATACATTCACACTTTTTAAAGTTTGTCCTAAAACAATACTCATATGCCCATATTTACATTGAAATAGTTTTTATTTTAATTATTCCTTTTATCCGTACATGAAGAAATCCCTTCCTAATGTGATTCCAATGGAAGAGATGGAGAACCAAATCAGCAGTCATCAATATGTGCAAAAAAATCATTTCAAAGTTCAACCAAAGTTGTTATCAGGCTTCAGCAGTCTGAGTTAACTAAGTCAAGTGGGTATTTGTTTCCCCACACAGTGTTTTCTTGCACAACTGCAGTGGAGGGATAGTAGCTCAAAGAGGGAATTTTGTTCAAACAAGACTCTGACATGGAAGATACCCATGTCATTTCAATAACCCAGACCACTGATGCCTCACATTAGCTTCAGCTAAACTTTAGAATGCATTTTTGACAGAACAAAGACTTTGGATTTTGTCTCCCATCTCAAACATTGGAATAGGAGTAGGGAGGGATAGCTTCACAATCACTTTGGACACGAGAAACAATTCCAGTGACCAAAAAGAGTTTTGATGTAAATATGGACATGCATTGTTTTAAGATAGACTTCACAAATATTCATTCTGTGTATTCTAGAGTGAGAGCCCAGCCTTGGCTGGGATGACTGAGTGTTTCAGTCGACAGCATAGATGGCATATGAGGATGGGTCTGATGGTCTGGTCTCTGATACCATAGATAAGAGTACTCAGACATCTGGGAAAGATGACAATACACACATAAATAACAATCTGAATGCGCACCAAGACTATCCTGTCTAGGACCTTTGAGAGTGCTATAAGCAAGGGGTTGTATATAGTTGAAGAGAGACTGAGGCCCAGCTGCACCAGATGCAGCAGCAGTGTATTACGAGCCTTGTTGGCTGAAGATTTGTTTGTGGAGGCTGACCTGGCTGCTATCATCACACCAATATAGGAGGAAGTGACTGCCATGCCAGCTGATACAAACAGAAAACAGGTGTACGCTTTGTCATAATCATCAGACATTAGGCCAAGCAGCATGTTTTTTCTGGCACAAAAATATTCCATCTGCAGGCTCTCCAGGTCATCAAATGGAAAATCTAACAGTAAAAGAACTTGTGTGAGGACATTTAGTGAACTGAAGGCCCAAACCACAATGATAGCCACTGCTGTGTTTCTGATGGTGATGATGGTAGCGTGCCTCAGTGGGTAGCACACAGCCACATATCTCTCCAGAGACATCACCACCAGTGTGAGAGGGGAGATTACAAATGTGAGATTGGAGAACATGCTGAGAACACCACATACAGGATATGTCAGTTTTACTCTACAAGCAGCCAGGAGGTACAGTAACTGACTCAGTGCCAGCTGTACAGTGTCTGCAAAAAGGAGGTTAAACAGAAGAATGTAACGGGAGGTCTCACGAAACACTAATTTACTCCTCAAAGTGAATAACATGACCCCATTAATGAAGATAAACACACAGCATGGTACTGTGGTCAGAGTGATAAATAATACTCTTTCCAGTACCCCACGCCCAACAGTGATGTTGGTCTGAGATTGAATTAAATTTGACATCTTAGAGAAAACATTGAAGAGACATAAAATGTCTAAACTCTTGATGTAATTAGACAGAAACATGGACCCTTTTTCAGTTTGTATTCCTACAACAATGAAGATGAGTCATCTTTTGAGCAGAGAATGGCAATTAGTTCACATGCAAAATTCCAAATCATCTACATACTTTTATCAGGGTAGAAGCTTCTCTGAAGGGTTTGCCTTCCTTCACCTATTGTTTATGAGCTGTGTTGTTACATCACTTTTCTGAAGACAATCACATGCCAGCATTGTTAAAAAAAAAAAAAGGTGATGTAATGTCTGTACCACCACCTCCTCAATCCCCTGATCCTCGTCATCGTACCCAACCCCTTTCACAAATGCACTGCAATCCTGAAAATCTTTTCTCCTGAAATTATACAGTATGGTTTAGACCTGCTCTATTTTCAAAGTGACTCGAGATAACTTAAGTTATGAATTGATGCTATATAAAATCAATTGAATTGAAAAAGATCAAATGACAATACCCGAAGGAGTTGTACTGTATATGAGAACGCAAATGTCAGAATCAGTTGAACCGGACATTCAAAATACTTTACCCTGCCAGCTCCCTAGTACAAAGTCTTTGTAATATCCGATTGTGCCCATGTGAGAATGGAGACGATCACTGTCCGGAGAATTCACGGCGGTTGATGACGGTTCTATCATGTGGCTGGTGCGAAACCTGAAAATATAAACATCCGAGGGCAAAGAAGAAAAGTAATTTAAGCAAAAATGTCAACGAAAATGTGTAGCTGGAGAGACAACGAGATTCTTGGATTTCTGGACCGACACTGAAATCGTCCGACAAATTCAAGGAACAGCAAGAGACTCAGTTGTTTATTACCAAATTACGAACCGACTACGTGACTGTGGTCTAATCCACGCCATGTGGCGTCATCCGTATTCAAGTCTCTTGCTGCAATTGCCACCCCTAGCCTAAACCAAACCAAGTATTTCCTGTAGGTGAGAACACGTCTGACACAGACCATCTCCTTTTGTGTACAACATAGTTGTAGGGGCAAATCTGGACAACGTCTGTACCTGATTGTTTGGACATTTTCAGGAGTTTGTATAAGAAAATGGCTCATGATGCAGCAGCACCTACCCAGCTTGGAGTAGTTATTGGGAGCATGTCCGTGGACATTTTTTAGGGAAACACTAACTATTATTAACTCTTACCACTTAAGTTACATTCATATTAACAAAACAACAGGTGTTCATCTTAGAGAGCCTCTTCAATAATTCCTAACTCTATCAGTTTGCAAGGCACATGAGATCAACTACTGCACGTCAGTTTCTTCTAACGTAAACCACACAAAGGCCATGAGGTGTATTCCAGTTCTTCATATGTTAATGAAACATAACATCTTGAGAGTGTTAAGTCCAGTAATGTCGATATAGCCTAATATCACTAATCACAAATTGGCCTCAAGGGATTTTACAATCTGTACATCTTACGACACCCTCTGTTCTTTGACCCTCACTTCGGATAAGGAAAGTGCTCAAAGTGCTCAGTGTATCCAAACACTATGCTATCAATTATTGTTCATATAATAGTGTATTCTACAACTTGTAGGTGTATGTCACCTTCATTTTTATCGAGATTAATGGTTGGTGGAAGATATAATTGTTGTTTGTAATTAAATTGTAATGATCTTTATTTGGAGTGCTAGTTAATCAAGTGAAATACTACACAAGCTTTTCATTTGTTTTGTTTGAATGAGGGCAGTTAACACTCTTGTAGTTTCCTAATTTGTCTTTATTTATATACATATTTTATAATTTGAGTTTGTTAATGCAGAAATGTAAGTGAACAAAGTCATAGTAAATGATCAAATAAGAGATATTACAGAAAAAGATTAATTATTTTTGTTGCATAATAAATAGCACATGGGCAATATCCACATTATTTTTTCTTTACTTAACAGAAGTATTCATATACAGTAGGCCATAAATATCATCATCAATTGCTGCTTATCCCATTTTGAACATTTTAAAAATAAATTCCGTTCATTCCATATGCCATACTCAAATAAATAAGAAATACTTTTTTTTAATAATCAAAAGAATACATTCAAATTTTTTAAAGTCCGTCTTAAAACAATACTCATATGCCCATATGTACATTGAAATAGTTTTTGCTGTAGTTATTGCTTTCATCTGTACAGGCCCTGAAGAAATCCCTTCCTAATGTGATTCCAATGGAAGAGATGGAAGACAAAATCAGCAGTCCTCAATCTGTGCAAAAAAATCATTCCAAAATTCAACCAAAGTTGTTATCAGGCCTCAACAGTCTGAGTTAACTAAATCAAGTGGGTATTTGTTTCCCCACACAGTGTTTTCTTGCAGAGCTGCAGTGGAGGGATAGTAACTGAAAGAGGGAATTTTGTTCAAACAAGTCCCTGACATGGAAGGTATCCACTTTGTTTCAATAACCCAGACTACTGATGCCTCATATTAGCTTCAGCTAAACTTTAGAATTCATTTTTGACAGAACAAAGACTGTAGATTTTGTCTCCCATCTCACACATTGGAATAGGAGTAGGGAGGGATGTCTTCATAGCCATTTTGAACAAGAAAAACAATTCCTGTGACCAAAAAGAGTTTTGATGTAAATATGGACAGGCATTGTTTTAAGATAGACTTCACAAATATTCATTCTGTGTATTCTAGAGTGAGAGCCCAGTCTTGGCTGGGATGACTGAGACTTTCAGTCGACAGCATAGATGGCATATGAGGATGGGTCTGATGGTCTGGTCTCTGATGCCATAGATAAGAGCACTCAGACATCTGGGAAAGATAACAATACACACATAAATAACAATCTGAATGCGCACCAAGACTATCCTGTCTAGGACCTTTGAGAGTGCTATAAGCAAGGGGTTGTATATAGTTGAAGAGAGACTGAGGCCCAGCTGCACCAGATGCAGCAACAGAGTGTTACGAGCCTTATGAGCTGAAGCTTTGTCTGTGGAGGCTGACCTGGCTGCTATCATCACACCAATATAGGTGGAAGTGACTGCCACTCCAGCTGATACAAACAGAGAGTAAGTGTACGCTTTTTCATAATCATCAGACAATGGGCCAAGTAGCATGTTTTCTTTGGCGCAAAAATATTTCATCTGCAGGCTCTCCATGTCTTCAAATGGAAAATCTAACAGTAAAAGAACTCGTGTGAGGATATTTAGTGAACTGAAGGCCCAAACCACAATGATAGCCACTGCTGTGTTTCTGATGGTGATGATGGTAGCGTGCCTCAGTGGGAAGCACACAGCCACATATCTCTCCAGAGACATCAGCACCAGTGTGAGAGGGGAGATCTCAAATGTAAGATAAGAGAGCATGCTGAGAACACCACACACAGGATATGACTCAGCCTTATTCTACATGCAGCTATTAAGTACAGTAACTGGCTCAGTGCCAGCTGAACAGTATCTGCAAAAAGGAGGTTGAATAGAAGAATGTAACGGGAGGTCTCACAAAACACTAATTTACTCCTCAAGGTGAATAACATGACCCCATTAATGAAGATAAACACACAGCATGGTACTGTAGTCAGAGTGATAAATAACACTCTTTCCAGTACCCCCCGCCCAACAGTGATGTTGGTCTGAGATTGAATTGCATTTGACATCTTAGAGAAACATTGAAGAGACATAAAAATGTTTAACCTCTTGATATAATCAAACAGAAAAAAACAAATGAACCCTTTTTCAGTTTATATTCCTACAACAATGAAGACATGTCATCTTTTCAGTAGAAAATGCCACTGAGTTCACATGCAAAGCTCCAAATCATCCACGTACTTTTATCAGGGTAGATGCTGGTCTGCAGGGTTTGCCTTACCTCACCAATTGTTTATGAGCTCTGTCGTTACATCATTTCCCTTGACACAATCCCATACATGCATCGTTAAAACATGTATTAATGGTTGATAGGATTTCAAATTGAAAGCACTTTCCTTAATTGATCATTGGTAACATTAACGATTGTTGGGGACGCAAATAATCTAGTCTAGTTATTAGACAATATTTAACATAATTATTAATATCACCAAAATTAATATTAATAGATTATCAATATATTTAAATAATAACGGGGCACCAAATTATGTTGGTACATGAGCTCAAAAGACATTGAAATGACTATCAAAAGGAATAAATAATTATCAAAATAATTATTAGTTATATTGAATAATATGATTTAATGTATATTAAATCATCCTGAGGCCACCACTCTTTGAAACAAAGAGAAATTGATATTAAATTCATGTCGCCTCATAAATAAGTCTCATAAAGTATACTAAACTATCAATTTGGAACTCTGATTAATAATTAAATTAAGAACTATAACCATAAATCACCATATCAATAGCTAGTAACAACTGAAGGATTTCGTAGTTCTTTTCATAGCAGCGGAGTGCATTATTGACTTTTATGCCACATTAAAGAGACCAGCATGTATATTCCACAAATATATATTTACAAGACAATAAAGGTTTAAAACACAATATTAATCCAACTAAATAACTAAACTAAGCATCTGTGTGTGCGTGCGTGCGTGCGTGCGTGCGTGCGTGCGTGCGCCTGTCTGTTTGTCTGTGTAAGAGACAAGGATAAGATGGCCCTCTGTCTCAAAATGGTGACTGAGGTTGCACAGACTACAAAACAATAGGGCAGACCATGTGAAACTACCAAAATGGCTGAATCAAAGATGGCCACCAGGACATCAAACACAATGGTCTCTTTGTCTTTCGGAGCATATGTGCTCAATTAGTACAAAGGGTTGTGTGATGTGGTAGTTTTAGTAGTTAGTGTGTATGTTTGTGTTTAAAACCAATTCACAGTTTATGTATGTGATCTTAATGTGTGTCGGACATGTGCCGGGTTAGAAAAGTTTGTTAGTGAGAAAGAGTGTCACCTAAACAATGATAAGGACATGTGTATGACTGTTTCTGTGAGGTCATAATGTGGTGTCCTAAGCTAGTGTTTTGCACTAGTGATCTCATAACAAGATACTGCCAAGGAGTTGGTCCAAGTGTACTTGCGAATCTGGGCAGTGGTGTCTGAGTCCAATCAGAATTTAGAATTTTTGCTTTTGCTAACAAACTCAAGTTTGCCTATGTAACAGCAAAACAATAAAGCAAATTAAGGCCCCGTAAATAAGCATCTGTCTCACTGTTAGCTACGTGTTAGCTGGTACTGTGGGAAGATCACTCTGGAGCTCTTATGTTTAACTCACGGCTCAGGGCTGTAACACTTCAGGTAGCCAGAGCCAGAGAGGCACTCAGTGGCGCTATCGCTGCTTGATAGATTATGTCCATGTTCTGAACTGTGGTCAAAGATGTTGCGATCATCGTCAGACCGGTCTTTTGGCTGGTCACGCCAATTCTGAATTAGAATTTCTGAGTATGGCTTTCTAACACTTCTGTTGTGTGAGTGGCTATCTTGACGCAATTGGTGGACATGGCATTGACGCTCAGTGTCCTTATGCAGCCTTTCGTGACCCCCCTTCAACCTGTTGTGAGAGTGATCATTTTAGGTATCAGGAGATCTGCATGATGCTTCAGTGTTTGAGCTCGCAGGCTCAGTTGGTTTCCCCTTCTTTTTGGAACTGACTACAGTTTCCCAAACTATCTGTGTCATCTTCCTTATTTCGTACAGTGAGGGGTTACCTTGACGCGTCCTGAGTACAATGTTGGTGTGTACACATGGATGCAGGTTTTGCATAAACAAGGACTCGAAGATGGCGTTTTCTTCTAAGCCTGGTGCATTCTTACCTTGGAAGTATGCATACCTTAAACGTTTGTAGTAATCTAGCATTCTCACTACAAGAATGTTAATTTTGGAGGGCTGCAAACATCGCTGTGGTCACGTCAGCAGTAGAAGAGCATTCTTCTATTAGTGCTTGACGGAGCTCACTATAGTCATTTCTGACACTCAGAGGCTGTGACTCTATAAACTTGTGCACAGCTTTAGAGCTGGTTTTCCACGTAAGTTTAACTTTCTCTCTTTGGGTTGCATATGGCAAGTCGATTAGATTGTGATCTAATTCTCTAACATAGTCGTCAACATGATGATCACAGTTGTCTGGATCAAAATGTTCAATGCCCTTAGCCATTAACCCAAGAACTTCAAGGTGGAACACTGTGGTGTCCTTTCTAATGAAGGCGAGACTGGGCTAGCATTGCTATGGACATGTGTATCATGGCTACATTTCTCTTTGGCTGGGAGGCAGGGGTTTCACAGCTGTCATCACTCTCGTGCCAGAGTGGAAAGGAGGCTGAACAAGCTGAACCTTCAGAGGGAGGAGCATGGATGAAAGTGTCATTTCTCAGTGGCTAAGAACATAAGGCAGGATATCTTCTTGAAGATATACTGCATGTATCCTCACTATCTGTATCAGAAAGATTAAAAGTCAGGTAGCACTTCAGTGTTTCTCTCAGTGGAGGTTGAGGAGCTGACTTCATTCCCAAGTACTTTGAGTCAGTTAGAAATCCTTAACTTCTGAGTGGAGAGGGAGTTAACCTCTCATCAAGTGAGAAGAGTGAATCTGAGTAGCCAGAATCACAATGGCTGATGACTGTGATGGAGACAGACATTCTAGTCTAAGCCCTAACAATTTCTCTGTGTGAGCAAAGATCTGACTCTGACTAATGCAGGTTTCCTAAGTAACACATCATTTTCTTATTAGCTCTCTGAACTTCATGGAGGAGACAAGCAATCTACCTAGGAATCTACCTCCTTTTCCAGGGCTGCTTTACTCTGAATGGCAAGGCTTGTTTGCCTATGAAAGATCAGTAGCAAGCATTTCAACAATGGGTCTTTGGATGCGGTCTGCGCATCATACCTGTCAGTGAGTAGCGATTCTAATTCCTTCCTGCACTCACTGAAACTCAGCATGTTGATGAGTTCAGGGCAGCCAGGGTTTAGTTTCTGTACTAAGGAGGAAATAAAAAGCTCTACACAGGGGTTCTCCACTGTTGTGCCAGGAATGGAGGGTGAAATGCTACAGGTTGTCTATTACAGAAACAATGTTGTTGTTTATGGTGTTGCGTTAGCGGACACCTTGTTGTGGTGCTTGGGTGGAACACTAGCCTAACAAATAATGTGCTGGCCTATACTATAGGAAGTAGCTTCCTGTGGAAGACGGGTGACTATGGCACCAACTAGTGGCTCTAGTGGGCATAACATATTAGGGCCAGTTAAAGTAAATGCAGGTTTACAAAATAAGTTTGCTTACAAACTTTTAATATGCACTAACTGAAATGCAAGGCCGTAACAAAAATATACAAATCTTATAACACAGGGCTTGTAGCACACTGTGACTCTTATCTCAGGTTCTATTTAACACACACAGGCTGGAATGCATGGCAGTAACAGCCAGATACAAGCTCTTTATGTTACACAGGGCCGGTGACACGCTGTGGTGTATCTTAATTAATGGAAAATTAAAATTAAAAGGAAATTGTGACAGATTGTGGCTAGATTGCATTGAATACCTGGTATTCAAATGCTGAACCAAAAATCTTTCAAGTTCTACAGAGAAGGTTAACTTGAATTAGCAGCAATAGCAATTTCTTAAAGTAACACTATGAGGGTTTAAAGTGTTAATAATAATCACAATCTCTCAAATTGATATTCGCAACACAATGTACTTGTTATTAGTACAGCTGGATGTCTACTCCTGTGGAAGACTAGTGGTGTAGAATGTCAACAGTTTTGGTTTGTTAAGAAGTGGAATAAGATTTGTTTTGGTTTTAACCAAAATTATACTGAAAATTAATAATATGCCTCACATAGGGCACCATAATGTGTGTGAGAGAGAGAGAGGAGAGATGAAGACAAGATGGCTATTTGTCTCAAGATGGCAGCTGAGTGTGGCCTAAAGACAATATGGCGGGCACTGTAAATCTACAAAGATGGCTAAATCAAAGTTGGCCACCAGGACCTCACCACATCCTCTTTGTCTTGTCTGAGCACATGTGCTCAGTCAGAACAAACAGTGTTTGATGTGGTAGTTTGAGATTCTCTGAATATGTATGTTTGTGTTTAAAACCAATTCACAGTTTATGTAAGTGATCTTAATATGTATCGGATAATGCGGTGGGTTAGAAAAGATGGTTAGTCTGCATGCAAGACCTTTTGTCTATGTGGAGCATAACTAAACACATCAGATGTGGCGAAGCCAGCTACCCAAATATACTGACTACAAATAATATCACAGCAATATCATAGCATTAAACCAAATAAATATAGGTACATTCACCGAATTCAAAGTTAACAGTCTTGCTTAGTCATATGCTGTTGCTGTGCTAATACTGTGCTAAGATAAGTCCAGTACGTTACCCAGTTCATGGAAGAAAAAGTGGCAGTTTCATCTGTTGAAGTTGGAGGAGCCAGGCTGGAGAAGGATGTGGTTCCAGTGTCATAGTCTTTGCTGTGTTGAGATCCAGTTGTGCAGTTTGGAGGTAAACTCGTCCAATCCTTTGTTTCTGCAGCTTGGTAGCTTGCTCCGGGGCCAAAAGAGAAAGAGTGAGAACAATGGAGAGCCCTTTGATTTTATTGAATCCATTTTCACACGTATGTCTGAATGAGTCATAGGCTAGAGTAACCAGTAAGGATATTTGGGTAGCTGGCTTTGCCACATCTGATGTGTTTAGTTATGCTATACATAGACAAAACGTCTTACATGTAGACTAACCATCTTTTCTAACCCACTGCATTATCTGACACATATTAAGATCACATACATAAACTGAATTGGTTTTAAACACAAAAATACACATTCAGAGAATCTCAACCCCCACATCACACCCCCTTTGTTCTTCCTGAGCAAATATGTTCCAAAGAACAAAGAGGCCATGTAGTGACTGGCGGCCATCTTTGATACAGCCATATTTGTAGTTTTACAGAGTCAGCCATATTGTCTGTAGGCCATGCAGACATCTTGAGACAAGTAGTCATCTTGTCTCCCCCCCCCCCCCCCCCCTCTCTTTCTCTCTCTCTCTCTCCCTCACTCTCTTTCTCTCTCTCACACACACACACACACACACACACACACACACACACACACACACACACACACACTGTGTTTAGTTTAGTTATTAAGTTAGATTAATATTGTGTTTTAAACCTTTATTATGCATTGTTTTAAGATAGACTTCACAAATATTCATTCTGTGTATTCTAGAGTGAGAGCCCAGCCTTGGCTGGGATGACTGAGTGTTTCAGTCGACAGCATAGATGGCATATGAGGATGGGTCTGATGGTCTGGTCTCTGATGCCATAGATAAGAGTACTCAGACATCTGGGAAAGATGACAATACACACATAAATAACAATCTGAATGCGCACCAAGACTATCCTGTCTAGGACCTTTGAGAGTGCTATAAGCAAGGGGTTGTATATAGTTGAAGAGAGACTGAGGCCCAGCTGCACCAGATGCAGCAGCAGTGTATTACGAGCCTTGTTGGCTGAAGATTTGTTTGTGGAGGCTGACCTGGCTGCTATCATCACACCAATATAGGAGGAAGTGACTGCCATGCCAGCTGATACAAACAGAAAACAGGTGTACGCTTTGTCATAATCATCAGACATTAGGCCAAGCAGCATGTTTTTTCTGGCCCAAAAATATTCCATCTGCAGGCTCTCCAGGTCATCAAATGGAAAATCTAACAGTAAAAGAACTTGTGTGAGGACATTTAGTGAACTGAAGGACCAAACCACAATGATAGCCACTGCTGTGTTTCTGGTGGTGATGATGGTAGCGTGCCTCAGTGGGTAGCACACAGCCACATATCTCTCCAGAGACATCACCACCAGTGTGAGAGGGGAGATTACAAATGTGAGATTGGAGAACATGCTGAGAACACCACATACAGGATATGTCAGTTTTACTCTACAAGCAGCCAGGAGGTACAGTAACTGACTCAGTGCCAGCTGTACAGTGTCTGCAAAAAGGAGGTTAAACAGAAGAATGTAACGGGAGGTCTCACGAAACACTAATTTACTCCTCAAGGTGAATAACATGGTCCCATTAATGAAGAGAAACACACAGCATGGTACTGTAGTCAGAGTGGCAAATAACACTGTTTCCAGTAACCCCAGCCCAACAGTGATGTTGGTCTGAGATTGAATTGCATTTGACATCTTAGAGAAACATTGAAGAGACATACAAATGTTAAACCTCTTGATGTAATCCAACAGGAAAAAAAACAAATGGACGCTCTTTCAGTTTGTATTCCTACAACAATGAAGACATGTCATCTTTTCAGTAGATTAATGCCACTGAGTTCACATGCAAAGCTCCAAATCATCCACATACTTTTATCAGGGTAGATGCTGGTCTGCAGGGTTTGCCTTACCTCACCAATTGTTTATGAGCTCTGTCGTTACATCATTTCCCTTGACACAATCACATACCAGCTTTGTTAAAAAAGGTGTAATGGGTTATAGGGTTGCAAATTTTAAGTACTTTCCTTCATTTAATTTTTTTCATTTCAAAATTTATTTCGAACATGTAGAATACAAAAAAATAAAATAAAAAATAAAGAAAAAGAACGATCATACCAACAAGTGGACAGTCAGAAACAAGTAATATTTACATACAATGAAAAGCATAAGAAAAATAAATAGTCAACACTTGATGCCTTGATTTACATATTCGAAAAGGAGTGAGAAGAAGTATAAACTTATTTAATCCCACCCCTTCTCCATAAGTCAATTATTAATTATTAACCAGCTTCCTTATTGAGCCATACATACCGTATACTTTAATTCAATTTACCTAAAGTTGTCTAACTATATTTATTATTTATAATTATTCTAAATATAATTATTACCTTTAATCTGTGTCATACAGAAATATAAATTAATTACTGATATAATTATCCTTATCAAAATATAAATTTATTTATAATATAACTTAATCATAATACCAATTCATTACTTACATATTTATCTTAATCATATTGACTATTTGTTATCTTTTCTTATATGCGCGAATTATTATTTATAATATACAATTTATAATATACAATAAGCACATGCAATACAACCCTCAATATATACATACATACACATACATACACATATATATATATGTATATATACATATATACACCGCACATTGCACTACATGCACACATTACATACCACGTATACATATATATAAACGTATATATAGACATATATACATGTATGCAATACACAGCGTCCGACCATGCATACATTATTCTTATACCCAAAATCAAATATCCACAAATTTGCATTATTCTTTACAGAAAAAATAGGAAGATAGACTAATACAGAATAAATATTAAGCAACCAATAAATAAATAAACAGTAATAAATAAATAAACAGTAACCCCTGTAAACACCTTGTGATTGTTAAATCCTTAATCAATCATTGCAACATTAACGATCAATCACTCGATTAATCGTAAGTTAAAAAACATTTTAAAAATGCATTTTCCACACAATACCAAATGCGTTTTTGATTCAATCAAGGCTTTATTTCCACAGCAACATATTGCATATCCTCTGACATTAGACCCTACACCGTTTTTTGCTTTTTTTGGACCGCACGGTCTTTTTTTGTAATAATTCATGTAGAATCTCAACACCGTAATGCACAATCATGACATTTACAAACTAGGACAAACTGGGCTATCAGAATATGTGTGCTGCAGTGATGTCAGCAGGCGTTAAGGAAGCGGCAGTTAGAACAAACACAGGCCAGGTGGTTGCAGTTATTGTACACCATCCTGCCTCTCTGTTAGAGGATTTGCCTCTAGTTTTTCAACTCCCTTTGGCATGGGGACATTAACTGAAGGACGTATGTCCGCTGGCCTAGGGATGATGGGAGGTGGGGAGGATAGACCAGTTGGAAATGAGTGAGCTGGCTGAGAATCACCAGCTTGATTGGACTGTGGTGGGGCCCCTTGAGTTGCTGGACGGAGCCCTTGTGCTGCCGTGTTGCAGGCACAGGGGGAATGCAACTTGGCCTCCACCAGGGGGGGCTGATGATGCAGGCTGCGGCCGTGGAGGTAATAATATGATAACTCTGAATTAATATGCTGTGACAAGGCCAGTCTAACCATTATCATGAATGGTGCATTATTGTAAACATGGATACCAAACTGTTACGATGGTATTTAATTGTATTTCATATGTGTGTGTGAATATATATAGTTGGCACTGTGCTACACAGTGCTCTTGTATGTAGGAAACTTCATTTAAAAAAACTCAGACTAATTGCATGCATTGTTAATATCTTACTCGATTAAAAATCGAAGAATATTTTATTGATATTTGTACATACTTCTTACCAAATGTCATGTTTAAGCGATATGTCCCTTTTCGTCTATACAGTTTAGTTTCACTGTTTGCTTGTCATAATCATAACTATCTGAGGACAGTTCACAGACAAACAGAAATGAGTAAAGTATTGTGACATGCAAGAACAACACATACATGTTATTACAAATTTATTATATGAATAATTAAGACATGTAGTGAATGCAATTAATTTAAAGACTTTCTTCAGATCATCACTTCTTTAATTGGTTCACAAACACAGATTTGTATTATTATCATTGTGATTTTGAATATGTAGTAACATCCTTGAGAATAGTGTACCATGTTCAAAAATCTTTTCTTTTCAAATTTCAAATTCAAATTGCTTTGTACATGTCACATAGAAAACTGGATTGTTTATTGAAAAGCATTCACTTCAAATTGTCACTGGCTCTTGTTGAGGAACACTGAGCATCTCCACCAACAGCACAGATTTTGCATGAGAACGGGTCTGATGGTATGATCCCTGAGTCCATAGATGAGTGTAGTCAAACACCTTGGAAGGATATTCAAGAACACAAAGCATACATTGTAAATCCGCATAAGGGCGGATCTCCTCACAGTTCTGGCTATGGCTATAATGATGGTGGAGAACAAGGAGGCGATGAGAATGAGGCTTAGCTGAATGAGGTGAAATAGAAGCGTTTGAAGAGCCTTTCTAGCTGACACTTTGTCTGTTGAGGCAGACCTGGCTACAAGCGCTACACCAATGTAGGAGCTGACGATTACTACACCCACTGACAGAAAGAGAGTGCTGGCATATGCTTTTTCAAAATCATGAAAGATTGGTGAGAAAAAAATGTTTTCTTTAGAGCACAAGTCATTTGCATGCAGATTTAGGGAGATTTTTGTGAACACATACACCAGCATAAAAACTCGAATGAGGATGTGGATAAAACTGAAGGCCCACACCACAACAATGGCCATTCCTGTGCTTCTCATGGTGAAGATGGTAGCATGTCTCAGTGGATGGCATACAGCCACATATCTCTCAAGTGACATCACAGCCAGGGTGAGAGGGGAGATTGACTGTGTGAAAACTGAGAACAGAACTAGGGCACCACATGCATAATATGGAATTTTTATCAGCAAAGACAGTAAGTAAAGCAGAAGGTTTGATACCAGGTGAGCAGTGTCTGCAAAGAGCAGGTTGAACAGCAGGATATATCGGGATGTCTCACAAAACACCTGCTTACTCTTCAGAGTGAACAACAAAACACAGTTAATGCAGAAGAAAGAGCAGATTGACCCAACGGATAACATGCCAAATAGCATTGTCTCATGGGGAGCTTGATACCGCAAATTCACAGTGATATTGGCCTTAGGCTGCAGCAAAGACAACATTACAGAATGATGTCTGAAAAAAAACATGTAAACTACATAACATACAAAGTACACATCATCATGCCAAAGAAGCTAAAAATTATCCCTCACCACAAAAACCTTTTGAGTGCTGAACCTCAAATTATCCATCAATGTTGAGCAGTCAGGTCAGGAGGTTGGAGGTAACGTTCATTTACACAAGAGCAGAGCAGATCTGGTGCTGTTATTCCTGCATGGACGGTATATATGCTTTGTTCTCAAGCCAACTTCACAGGACGTTCATTACGTAAGCATGATCATCAGTTTAGAAATGAGTGATGTAATCTTTCTACCACTGTCTACTTTTTCCCCCCGCTGCATTCAATGCTTCCATTGCCTGTCTCTATTTTTGGCTTTCAAATAATTTATTATTATCCAGACTTTGATTTTAACATAAATACAGTAAGTACTGTCCTTATGTACAAGGTAAAAGTGAACATGGCTCACTGCTTGACCCTACTGAAGGGGAGTAGTCAAATGCGCAAGCTGCAACTGTAAGTAAAAAAGAAAAATCTCAGTTTTTGGCCCAAATTTTTAAAAATGTTGGGCACCCTGGACATCTAAACCCCAAAAGGCACAACTAAACCACACTGTCAACCATCTTACCAACTTTGAAGTTCCTAAGTTAAATAGTTTTCGAGTTCTGCTCCGGAAACGAAAGTGTGACATGTGAACGGACTAACGGAAGGACACGCGGAGCGCTATATACCCCTGACTACGTTGTCGCGGGGGTATAATAAGATGTTTAAAGTTACTGGCAACGATTATCCAGTAGTTGTTATAGGCCTATTTCATACCACGGTAAAAATGACTGTAAAACTAACTACATTAGTTTTTAGCATACTGTAAAATGAAGTTCATTATTATACTGTTATTTTATATGGATGGGTGTTTCTTTGGACCCGGATGTGAGACTATGCTGGCGTGTATGCTTCTCAATCCGACTCAGTTTATGTTTTTTACTGCTTTTGTTGCTGCAATCTGTGCTTTTCTTCAAGTAGGAATAGGTGCAGACCTTCTACGCCTAATCCTATAATTTTCCAGTCCTGTGTTGTCAGATTGATAGTTGCACTGCTGCGGCTCTGTTTACTCACCCACTCTGATGGCCAAGCAAAATACTTAACCCCAAATTTCTCCCGAAGGCTGTGCCATCAGTGTGTGTGAATGAAAAACTAAGGCTCTATATAAATGCATGTCCATTTACCATAGCTAGCTTGCGATCCACCGTCGTACACAATAAACTGTGAATTCTCCAACTCTGTACACCCTGAGTGGTTTATTTTCTACCTCAATAGGCAAGGCAAGGCAAGGCAGCTTTATTTGTATAGCACATTTCAACAACAGGGCAATTCAAAGTGCTTTACAGAAACATTCAAGAAATAATTAAAACAGTTATAAAAACATTAAAACATTAAAGATTAGAAAATAAAAACAAGCTAAAAATAAAAGCTAGGATAGAAGCTAAAATTGCATAAAACTCAAAAGAGTAAAAGTTATAGTGCAGTGTCAGAATAAAAGGCACCCGCAAACAGGAAAGTTTTAAGCTTTGTTTTAAAAGAAGTGAGAGTTGGAGCGGTCCTGCAGGTTTCTGGGAGCTTGTTCCAGATATTTGGTGCATAAAAACTGAACGCTGCTTCTGCATGTTTAGTTCTGACTCTGGGGACACTAAGCAGACCTGATCCAGATGACCTGAGAGGTCTGGATGGTTCATAACACAGCAGAAGATCAGAAATGTATTTTGGCCCTAAACCATTTAGTGCTTTGTAAACCAGCAGCAGTATTTTGAAATCAATTCTCTGAGAGACAGGCAGCCAGTGTAGAGACTTCAGAACTGGACTGATGTGATCCACTTTCTTGGTCTTAGTGAGGACTCTAGCAGCAGCGTTCTGAATCAGCTGCAGCTGTCTGATCGATTTTTTAGGAAGACCGGTAAAGACGCCGTTACAGTAGTCAAGTCGGCTGAAGATAAATGCATGGACTAGTTTTTCCAAATCCTGCTGAGACATCAGTCCTCTAATTCTTCTTATATTCTTCAGGTGATAGAAGGCTGTCTTTGTAATTGTCTTAATATGGCTGTTAAAGCTCAGGTCTGAGTCCATGACTACACCAAGGTTTCTGGCTTGGTCTGAGCTTTTTAACATCACAGATTGTAGGTGAGCACTAACCTTTAATCTTTCTTTTTTGGCTCCAAAAACTACGACCTCAGTTTTGTCTTTGTTCAGCTGAAGAAAATTCTGGCACATCCAATTATTGACTTGTTCAATGCACTCACTCAGTGCTTGTATTGGACTGTAGTCTCCTGGTGATAGAGTTATATAAATTTGTGTGTCGTCTGCATAGTTATGGTAATTTATTTTGTTGTTCTCAAAAATCTGACCCAGTGGGAGCATGTAGATGTTAAACAAAAGAGGCCCCAAGATGGAGCCTTGGGGAACTCCGCATGTGATTTTGTTCAGCTCAGATTTGCAATTACCTATAGACACAAAGAAGTCCCTGTCTTTTAGGTAGGATTTAAACCAGCTGAGTGCTATGCCAGAAATACCCACCCAGTTTTCCAGTCGGTCTAGTAATATATTATGGTCAACCGTGTCGAATGCAGCACTGAGATCCAGTAAAACTAAAACCGTAGTTCTACCACTGTCTGTGTTCAATCGGATGTCATTGAAGACCTTAACAAGAGCAGTCTCAGTGCTGTGGTTTCGTCGAAAACCTGACTGGAAGACATCAAAAGAGTTGTTTAGTGCCAGAAAGCTATTTAATTTTTGAAAAACTGTTTTTTCAATTATTTTAGACAAGAATGGAAGATTTGATATCGGTCTGTAATTATTTACTACTGATGAGTCCAGATTGTTCTACCAGGACTATCCTCATGGTCTCTCCTCGACTCATCATCCTGCTCTGGCTTCACTGCTGTACCACTGCTGTAGTCCGAGGCTGGGTGCCTCTTCTCCGGCTCGCGGTTTTCTAGGCGCTTCTCTGTTGCTACAATGCTGTTCATAAAATACTCCACACTGGAGCTCCTGAACCTCAACCATCACATCATCATAGACTGCCTCAATGTCATAACATCAGACCCCTGCGTGGGTTGCAGTGTGTTTACTCGGACCATGCTATTCCATCTGTACTGTCGGACAGCTGCTCTGTCGCACAGCAACAATATCATCACAACAAACCAGACGTGTGTGTTGGCAATCTGAGGCCACTTGTCTATGTTGACCGTGTCGTTCCACCCACATCTGCCTCAGCGAGAATAAAGTCGTAATGTTACGAAAATAAAGTCATAATATTACGAGAAAAAAAGTCGTAATATTACGAGAATAAAGTCATAACTTTACGAGAAAAGAAGTTGTAATATTACGTGAATGAAGTAATAATATTACGAGAATAAACTCAGAATATTACGAGAAAAAAGTCCGAACTTTACGATAAAAAAGAAAATAACTTTTATAACGACTTTTCTTTCTCGTAAACCTTTGACTTTATTCTCGAAATCTCAGATTTTATTTTTTTTCCTCAATGTGGCCCTAATACTCCGTCGTACTGTCATACCATAGACCTACAACAATGATAAATAAAAATGAAAATGTAAACAAAAAAACAGTTATTCATTTCCACAATTTTTTTTAAAAATCCACAGGGAGCCACTGGAGAGGAGCTAAAGAGACGCATGTGCTGACCCTCGCACTAAACCGAGCCACACCCCCGGGCTTTGTGTATATACAGAAGCCTTGTTTGGGTCGTGGTGGTGGGCTGGCTGTAATACATCGAGCTGACATCCTGGTCAAGGAACTCCCAATACGCAATGTCACCTCATTTGAGTGTGGGGCATTCCCTCCAGCTGGCTCCCCACAGCTCCAGGTGGTCCTCATTTACTGCTCCACAAAAGTGTCCACTACCTTCATGTCTGAGCTATCTGAGCTCCTCACATCTGTCTGCTCCATGTCTCCATCTACACTCCTGCTTGGTGACTTCAACATCCACATGGACTCCAGCAGCTGCACATTCGCTACCAAATTCCTGTCACTGCTGGACTGTTTTAACATCACACAGCATGTTCATGGTCCCACCCATGCCAAAGGTCACACACTGGATCTGGTGTGTTCGACTGGCACATCTCCCTCCCATCTGCAGCGTCTGGACATCATTGTATCCGATCATCATGCCATCTACTTAACCTTTCCTGTCCCCCTGCCCAGGCGGGGCACTAAACATACCATCACGTTCAGGAACATTAGGTTAGTTAGTGCCCCAGCCCTGATTAACATGACAGTCACTCATATGACCTCAGATCCCTTCGACACTATGGTGGATGGCCTGGTCTCGCCCCTCTCAAAACCCAGACTTTCTCATTCTCCAGTCCTGCCCCCTGGTTCACCACCAAACTCTGTACCATGAAGGCCACTGGTCGCCAGCTGGAGAGGCTCTATGAAAGATCCGGCCTAATCGTTCACCTCAAGGCCTTCAAAGATCATGTGCAGACCTACAAAGAAGCTCTTTGTTGTGTTCTGGCTGTGCCAGCTTGTTGTTGTGAACTGTTGTGGTTTTGGATGTGGTTTATTTGTATGTATTTCTGGTGTTTCCTGTTTTATTTTGGTGATTCACTCCTCCTGTGTCTTGTCTGGGTTTACTTCCTTCCTTTGTCTGTTTTCCCGCCTTTTGGTTGATTGTCTGCCCCGCCCTGATTTGTTTCACCTGTGTGTAATCTTGTCTGTTATTTAAGCCTGTGTGTTTCCCCTCTGTCCTTGTTGGTTCGTACTTGTCTTCCCAGTCCCTTGTCCTCCGTGTTCCTAGTGTTCCTAGTGTTCCTAGTGTTCCTCCTGCCCGTGACTCTCGCACCCTCTGGTTTGTAGTTTTGTTTTTGTTCTCAGTTTGGTTTTGGTGTGTTTTCATTTGTACTTTGTTCCCCTCCTCGTTTTGTGATTTCTGGATTTTGTCAGCTGAATTAAAGCTCGCTTTTGTTTAAAGAACTTCCGTTCCTGCTGGTTACTCTGCGTTTGGGTCATATAGAAAACTCACCACACGACACTCTTTCCCGGACAAAAACCCAATACTACTCATTGGCACCCAACAACATCACCCTGAAAGCTGTTCTCCACCATCAACTGGTTCCTCCGCCCCCTCAATATCCCCCACCCCACAGGTCCACCCAACCTCTGCTCCAAGTTCCTGGACTTCTTCCGGGCCAGAGTGGACTCCATCCACCAGCAGCTTCTGACGCCTGGCCAGCCACAGGGTGATGCTATCTCCGCTGCATGCCCGCCTCAGTGCTGCCTTTCCTCCTTCTCCCCTGTGGATGCTCTTTATGTTGCTAAACTGGTCAACAAAGCCAAGGCCTCCGCCTGCTCTCTGGATCAGGCATGCATTCCTACCCTGTGCCCCATCACGGTGGACATTACTAACTCCTCCCTCAAAATGGCCGCAGTCACTTCTATTCTCAAAAAGCCAGGTCTGGACCCAGGTGACCTCTCAACACTCCATTTAATTTGACTTCAGAGCAAATAAGTCTACTGCAACAACCAATTGTTTCCTTATTGAAAATATCAAAGCTAAAGTTGATAAGGGGGGAACGGACTTTGCGGTATTTCTCGACTTAAGAAAAGATTTTGACATTGACACAACCTTGAGTTATTAATCACAACATTCTTCTTGCATTTTTTTTCTTCTGCTGCTTTATGCTTTATGCTACCTCAAAAACAGAAATCAGTGTGTAAGGATCAAGGATACGGTGTAACCCATTCCCAGTTGTAATGTCCCAGGGCTCTATCCTAGTCAAGGGTCAAAGTTCAAGGTTCTTTATTTGTCAGAAGTCAGTTCCAGCAAAGCAGTCATTGGCAATGGTGTATATGTATATATTTGTATACTGTATATATAACAGTGGAAATCGCACAAGTCTTATGGCCTGCTGACTGAAACTGTCCCTGAGCCTGGATGTGCGGGACCGGATGCTGCGGTACCGTCTCCCAGACGGCAGCAGGCAGAACAGTTTGTGGCGGGGGTGGTTGGGTTCTGTAATAATCCTGTTGGCCTTTTTCCTACACCGCTGGGTGTAGATGTCCTCCATGGATGGCAGAGGTGATGCAGCCGGTCAGGATACTCTCGATGGTGCACCTGTAGAAGTTGCAGAGTATCCTGAAAGACTACCGCCCAGTAGAACTCACTTCCACCATCTGCTCCTCTTCAATTGATAAATCTCATTCGGTCACTACCCAAAGCTCATGTCCATAGGTGAGTGTCGGAAAATAGACATACTGGTAAATCGAGAGCTTTGCCTTCCGGCTCAGCTCCCTTCACCACAATGGTCCGGTACAACGCCTGCATCACTATGGATGTTGCACCAAACCACCTGTCCATCTTACATTCCATTTAACCCTCACTGGTGAAAACGACCCTGAGTTACTTGAGTGTTAGTGTTTGACACCTTAATTTGTTTTTTTTGGGGAGATGCTTTATGAGTTATTATTAGAAAACATTAAAAAGAATTGTGTCAGGGCATGTTTGCTTGATTGACAGGTATGTCAGCCTTCCATTTCAGTTCCTTCCCTTTGCCAAAATTTGGATTTGACATCTGATGGCCATGTGTGGTTTCCCAGTCTTAAAAAATGTATATTATATACATGTAGATTGTCTATTAGATTTTTACATTAGGTTTTAAAGTATTCTGCTTTAACAACTAATGCCCAAAACAAAAAAAGAAAACAGCAGTGGATGCAAGTCAGTAAAAGTTAGACTTCTCCTAGCTTTTCCAAATAATGAGTTGTGTTGTTGTTATGAAAATAATGTTTTTAGTTTGGTGAAATTCTCTGAGGTATCACAGAGAGAAATCCCCACAACTGACCCAATCCCCTGATAACTAATTTAGACACATTAAATATTCAAACCCTCACTAACATCATCATGTCTTCATTAAATATTAATCTAACTAATGCCTCCTGTGTGTGTTTATCAGTAATGTTAATGGAGATGGTATGGCAAAGTTGAACAAGTCAAGAGTACGTGTATGGAGCTAACTTTTATCTTCAATGTCTGTCCTAAAATGTTAACTTGAACCTTAAATGTCTGAACTCATACTCAGGTATGAAGTTGCATGTAGTTGTAAATAAATTTAAATATTGCTTCACATTTCAAGCTGCCCTTGACAAGACTTTTATGTAAAAACTCTTCTCCGAGCCTAAAGTGGGGCTGGAACAGATACCAAAATCTCTGTTGAATTTGTTGTTTATCCAGTTTAAAATAGTAGTATAAATAATTACATAATTATTAGATAAATACAGTTTTAAACAGAAGTAATTAACCTAGTGTACTTTATTATATTCAAATAAATTAAGTCATTGTAAATGTGTCCTTGTATCCCTTTATTATAGAAAAACACATTATTTCATCAATTTTCATTGTGCCCTAAAGTTAATGCACTCCTAAAATGTTCAACTTGGGAGCACATTTGCACATACTGTAAGTTTAGTGGCTCACTTTATTTTGTTTCTTCAATGAACTCTAAATTTGCACCACAGATCTTGGGTTTCTATATTAAGATAAGATTGATGAGACCTTTTTGAGTCTTTTTATACTTAATTTTCACACTTATTCGGTTCAAAATGAACATTGATAAATGCACACTTTTATGAAAAATTTGAAAATAAAAATAAAGCTGCAAGCAGCGATGAACGGGCCCTCGCCCCCTTGCGCACGTCGGGGAACCCGCTGTCGTGCATTCCCATGAAAGTCGCACACTGCGCGCAACAGTTAGAGGGAATTTTCTGCATGGAGCGCATGGCGCTGTAAGTGACCTGTTGAGAACATGTGGGGCATCCTTTAAAGGCACTTCTATGAGGGTGGGTGGCAATATACAACCATTTCTTGTTGCCAGTAGGTGGCGTTATCACCATAACTCAATAATGGCACGTATATGTCTTCAGGCCAAGACTCTTATAAAACATGTAAAGTTTGGGGCTGATTGGACAATGTATAGTCAATATACAACAACTTCCTGTTTCCTGTAGGTGGCGCTATGACTATCACTCATGATGGCACGTATATGTCTTCCGGCCTGGACTATTATCCAGCTTGTGAAATTTAGGGCAGATCGGACTATGTAAAGTCAAGTTACAACAGCCTCCTGTGTCATGTCGAAACATCAAAATTCGCCGAAACCACAAAAGCTTCGTAATTTAGCATCATGAAGGTGTTGAGATTCTGCTGCCCGACTTTGAAATGTATCTCTTGAATCCTCTAGGAGGAGTTTCGCAAAGTTCCATACCTGTAAAGTGATAAAATAGCGTCTACTCACATGACGTATGACATCATTGTTTGAGCGATCAAAAATTCTTTCATAATTTAGCGTCACATTAGTTTGAGGGTTATACTACCCAAATTTGACGCGAATCCGATAAACTCTCTAGGAGGAGTTCGTAAAAGTATGCATAAAATACATGAAAAACACACAAAATCACCCAATCACTACAGAACTTTGAATTTCGCACCAGTTCTGATGCGTATTTCACTTTTCGTGAGTTTTCGTGCATCCTAAGTGCCTCAAAAATGCGATCTCGCAGCAGAAAAATAATAATCCTTAGAAAAACAATTACTATTACTACTACGATTACTACCTAAACATTGACCCCTGCCCTATTAACTGCAATGTGCTCACAGAAAACATCCACAGCTAACAACTGGGTGTTGAAATGACCCCTGAAATTTCTTGTACTGCAGATCCTCTAATGGCCAACGGACACTGGCTCAGAGAAAACTGTACTTTAATCAATCGAAAAATCCTTTTAATAATATCTTGAAATGCAAAATAAACATATTTCTCCCTCCAAAAAGGAAGGTGTCAATAGTTCATTTTACTTCTGCCAACAACTTTTTTAAAGTTTAGAGTCATTAGAGTCAGTTTGTTGTATTTTGGGACGTTTCCTTAATTGTCTTCTTGAGTAAGTAATCTTGAGTGTAACTATTGTTGTGGCAATGCTGTTTTTCAGTCACAGAGAGAAATCCCTCCCATCTGACTTAGTCTCCTGGTAACTCATTTGTACACATTAAATATTCAAACCCTTACTCATTAATGTTTTCAGTAAATATTGACATAATTAATGATTCCTGCGGGAGTTTATCAGGAATCTTCATGCAGAGGTTTTTGACGTGTACCTCTGTGGAGACAAAGTATGGCAAAGTTTAAGAAGTTAGAATAAGTAAAGTCCAAAGTAAATAGAAAAAAACTTGTTGGTTCAAAACTGTGCTTACCCATTTCAAGCTGCGCTTTACAAGATTTAAAAAAAATGACATGTCTTCTCAGTCTGAAGTTGGTCTGCAACAAAGAGGAACATCTCTGCTTGTTCATTCTCTCTGTTTTACAACATGGTGCACAGTTAGGTACACTTAACACATCAATATAAAGAATATGTAATTAGTTGTAAATGGGGTACTTCATAGCATCTTATGCTAGCTAACATTAGATAGCTCCTTCATAGCTACATAGCTCCTTGCTAAACAGAGCAATGAGAATGAGAAGTGGCACCTCTATGTCTGAGGCCATGGTGCTCTGGAATATGGTGGATTGTGCCACTCGGTTTGGGAGTTGGAGTTCAACTATCTTAGTAAAATGGAGCATGACATTGAGAGGCGGTATAATGCAGGCGTTGTACCGGACCATCAGGGTGAAGAAGAAGTCGAGTCAGAATGGCAAAGCTCAGGATTTAGTTTTAGTTTTAAGTTCCAACTCTTACTTATGGTCATGATCTGTGGTAGTGACTGACATGAGTTTTATCCTCACTTGTAGAACAAAGTGGCGTCTTCTGGGGACGCAACACTGGGGTTCAGGAGCCAGGACTTTGGAGAAGGAATGGTGATGATACCCACCCCTCTCCAGGGTGTTTGTTTCACAGTACCAGCTGTGTTCTAGTTTTGACCCCACAAGATCAGCTTGAGCTAGCCAGCCTATATTATACTTTGCGAGTACACAAGGGTCCACTAGGGTCCGTATGACGTACATTTCATCATCAGTGGGTGTAGGCGTGGGTTCTGTGTGGACGTCCGCCTTCCGGCAATTTGTTGTGGCCGTATGGACCTGTCCCTTCCCCTTGACTTATATTCCCGATTACTATGGTTTTCAGCATAATACTACAGAGCATACTTAGTGCAGCAAACAGTTGTTGCCAATGTTGTGGGATTTGCTAAAAGCCACAACAACCAACAGATGTTTTTGCTGGTGAGTTTTGCTCTGACTAGGTCCCTAAAGAGCTATCACTCTATGCTCAGTAATGTGAGCTTGACAGACTTGTTGGAGGCTTGAAAGTTACCTTTCAGCAAAGGAAACAGCTCGAACATGTGTTTTTACAATACAAAACTGTGTGGACTTGCCTGAGCCGTTAAAGCTGTGATGTGCTTGGTCGTAGTGGGAGTAAATAGCACATTTACATACCCAATCATTAATGTAACAGGCATTCAGGCAAATACTACTGCTTTCATTAAGGGTGTAACGGTACACAAAAGTCATGGTTCAGTTTATACCCCAGTTTAGGAGTCACAGTTTGGTGCGAGCTCGGCACATTGGAAAAAATACATTAGGATATTTTTATTAATTTATTTCGAACAGACAGTTGTGCAAGTGCAACACTTCTATTCTATTGTATTACACTATACGAACACTGAAAAAACACATTCCCAAAAGGCAACAGGTCACAAAAGGCAAACTTAAAAGCATCTCTCATGCAATGGAACTCAACATACAAATAAAACTTTAGTTAGTCCCACCATAGCTATATTTAAACTTCCAAAGCACCCAAACATATATGTATTCTGTTCCGCCCCATTCTGCTCCCACTTCCACCGAGTACACATGAACCGTACTCCGGTCCACCTTTTCAAGTGGACTTGAGTACGGATCGACGAATTTCCCGATTACTGAATGGAGCGTTCATACTTATCACATGAACTGGACTTTGGGATCCAGCTTTTCTCCTGAAAGTGACGAGGCGCTCCTCTGAGCCGCTCAGCTTTTAATTAATTATTAATATTTCTTTTAACCGTTTTAACCGATAGCGTTCATCGGTTAAAATGCTTAATGTCTGTTGACGGTTAAACGGTTAATTATTAACATCCCTAGGGTCAAGTGTACTCGGACCCGTGAACCTGGGTCCCTGATGTGAAAGCACCCTTTCGGAATTGGCAGTGGAAATCTTTCTGTAAAGTGATATTAAAAATGACAGCCATGCTTAATACAAGCAAAAACAACAAATGAAAATAATACTACATCAGTATTCCACTAAGTTCGAGATAGATACTCTCCTATTGTCATGTCCACTATGGACATACATCACATGACCCGGGGCAGGGGTCAGCAACCTGCAGCTCTGGAGCCACATGTGTGCGTCTCTTTAGCTCCTCTCCAGTGGCTCCCTGTGAATTTATAAAAATGGAAACGAATAACTGTTTTTTGTTTACATTTTCCTTTTTATTTATCATTGTTGTAGGTCTATGGTACGACGGTACGACGGAGTATTAGGGTATTATGACTTTATTCTTGTAATATTACGACTTTTTTCTCGTAAACTTATGACTTTATTCTGTAAATCTCAGATGTTTTTTCCCTCAATGTGGCCCTAATACTCCGTAGTACATTTGCTCTTTGGCCCTCACTGCATTAGATTTATATACTATATACTTAGACTATAAACTGTGTTACCTTCATCACAATGATCACATGTTGTTGTTTTCTTGCCTAAATTGGCTCTTTTGATAGTAAAGGTTGCTGACCCCTGGACTAGGGTATTGGAAAATAATGGAAGAGAAATTACCTATTCCTAAACTGTTAACCATGCGGACATGTGATGGTGTCACGTGAACTTGGTGTGACGACAGAGCTCATATACAGTATGTGAGGGTAGGCAAACGTTGCAGACCAGCTCTGCTCACAAGGAAACAAGCACAGGCTGCTGCTGCTAACTGTCTAGAGAGGGAAAATGTATGTGGATTATTTCTCATGTGAACTCAACGGGCATGTCTGCTGACTTTGGAGCTTCGTTGTTGTGGCAATACAAACTGGAAGAAATTAATTTTGTGTTCAATAGGTTAATGTCTTAAATACAAACTGGAAGAAATTCATTTTGTGTTCAATAGGTTAATGTCTTAATTGCTTCTCAAAATGTTGTACGCAAATCAATCTCTGACCAACATCACTGCTGGAAAGCAGTATCAGGGGTTACTGGAAAGAGTGTTATTTTCCACTGTGACTACAGTACCATGCTGTGTGTTTCTCTTCATTAATGGAATCATGTTATTCACCTTGAGGAGTAAATTAGTGTTTCGTGAGACCTCCCGTTACATTCTTCTGTTTAACCTCCTTTTTGCAGATACTGTGCTGCTGGCACTGAGTCAGTTACTGTATCTAATATCTGCATCTAGAATAACACTAACATATCCTGTATGTGGTGTTCTCACCATGCTTGCTGATCTCACGAATGAAATCTCCCCTCTCACACTGGTGCTGATGTCTCTGGAGAGATATGTGGCTGTGTGCTACCCACTGAGGCACGCTACCATCATCACCATCAGAAACACAGCAGTGGGTATCATTGTGGTTTGGGCCTTCAGTTCACTAAATATCCTCACACGAGTTATTTTACTGTTAGATTTTCCATTTGAGGACATGGAGAGCCTGCAGATGAATGACTTTTGCTCCGACATAGCCATGTTTCTTGGGCCAATGTCTGATCATTATGACAAAGCGTACACCTGTTTTCTGTTTGTATCAGCTGGTGTGGCAATCACTTCCTCCTATATAGGTGTGATGATAGCAGCCAGGTCAGCCTCCACAGACAAAGCTTCAGCCCAGAAGGCTCGTAACACTCTGTTGCTGCATATGGTGCAGCTGGGCCTCAGTCTCTCTTCAACCATTTACAACCCCATCCTCATAGCTCTTTCGAGAATTGTTACGAGGATAGTATTTGTGCGCACCCAGAATGCTTTTTATGTGCTTATTTTCATCTTCCCCAGATGTCTGAGTTCTCTCATTTATGGCATAAGAGATCAGAACATCAGACCTGTCCTCGTGTACCATCTATGTTGTCGACTGAAACTCTCAGTCGCCCCGGCCAAGGCCAAGGTCTCACCTTAGACTTCATGAAATGAGTTGAGCTTTGTATTTTCTTGTAAATGTAGTGTACATATACGTACAGTGCTTGAAGTGGATAAGTGCCGGTACTCCCGTTATTCACATATTGATGTGTGTATCGGCTGGTTTCAGCAATCTCTGTCGACTTCATTCATTATTTCTTTAAGCATGTTAAACTGTGTCAGTCATAATTAGTTGTAATTTTATTGCTATATTATTATACTTGGGCTATGCATCTTCTATAGTAGGCCAATAATACTCCAATAATATTCACACTGGAACATTGTAGGGTTAAGGTGTAGTGTTTATACATAGTGTTAATACTTAAAGTGCTTTCCTGTGTTATTTGTAGTATCACTATAATATATTATAGTATGTTTACAGGCTGGAATCAACAGCAGACAAGCGGGTATACATACAGAGCTGAGGTGTTTGAGCTGTTCATCAGGTTTTATGAGTAGTGACCCAGTCAGAATGCTCCTATATATTATACAGACACACATTCTGAATTTATACAGTGAATAAAAGATACTAGGAGATATTGGGTTTGGAGGTTGTCCCCTAAGAAAATTTGAAGGTTTTTGAATTAAAGCTACGCGTTTTATATAATTTTGGACCATTATTATTACTAGTTAAATGATTATTATTTATCACAGCCTTCATCTGAACATTTAATTCTTCTGAAAATGTATTGCCCTGTAAAATCATATTCTATAAATCAGAAGAGCAGATGCAGAAAACTTTTAAATAATGTTTCATTAATTATATTTGTTCCCAAAAAATAAGTTACGACGAACATTTGTTTTATTTTACAAAAAGGACGTGAACATTGTATTGATAAATTACAGCACCTCGTTCTCACCCCCCTCCACCGTGCCGTGTGTCGGCTCGTCCAGGTGCTCGCACTGATAATCTACCATAAACGATATAAATGATATATTATATGTGATATAAATGATCTGATTCTGATAAGATGATAAAACATGCATCCCATGAACGCCTTTGACTTCCCTCCCCTCTCTCCCCGCTGTTCTCCTGGAGTTTTAATTCCTCCGATTCCACATTTCTAAATCCATCCACCATATTTATTAGAAATAGTCGAGTGTCACTGCTGTTTGTGATCATTGGTTTTAAATTACGTACTTATTCCACATAAGTGTCAGTTGTGTCTTAACAGAGAGAGAGAGAGGAGCAGACAGACTACGCACAGAGACACACAGAGAGACACAGAGAGACAGATAAAATAACATAACACAGATTCAGTAAAGAAATAAAACAATAACAAAAGAGCCAGGGGTATATCACATATATCACATTATATTATAAAAGACAGATGTTAAGTATATTGATAGCATTTTTGTTAGTCAAATTAGAGAGCAGTTTCACGTGTTGCTCAACAAAATATGGCTTTTTATCGTTAAATTTATATTTATGAATAAAAGATTTTTGCCAACATATCAAAGCTATTATAAGAAAATATGTCTTCTTTTTTTCCAAACAAAACCAAATACCACATTTTCCCATAATAATGTAAAAAATTAAAGATATGATCAGTGACAAATCCGTTTTTGTCATTGATCATATCCTTAAAGACTTTAAAGAGTTTCTTGGTGTGAGAACAAAACTGATTCTGAATATTCATCACAGAAAGAGCAGTTTGTATATGTCTTTTTTAAATTTCTGCATGTTGTGATTGGTAGGGTAATATTTATGAATAATGTCTAAGGACACTTCTTTAACCTTATTCACGATTAGATATTTATGAGGAAACATCCAGACTTTCTTTCAATAGCCTATATATAATTTACAAACTGATTCTAATGTCCACCCTTTGGGCCCACCACCCGCAGGGATAGGCATCGGGGTCGGGTGCAGTGTGAGCCGGGCGGCAGTTAAAGGCGGGGATCTAGGCGTGCTGATCCTTGGCATTGCAGACTGGCTCTGGGTACGTGAAATGTCACCTCTCTGGCGGGGAAGGAACCGGAGCTGGTGTGGGAGGTGGAGCGATACCAGCTAGATATAGTTGGGCTTACCTCCATGCATAGCTCTGGTTCTGGAACCACACTCCTGGAGAGGGGCTGGACTTTCGCCTTTTTCGGAGTTGCCCAGGGTGAGAGGCGCCGGGCGGGTGTGGGGATGCTCACAAGCCCCCGGCTGAGCACCGCTGTGAAGGAGTTCTCCCCAGAGAACCAGAGGGGTGGGGGGTGGGGCGGTGTAATTGGAAGGAACGGCCTTCCTGATCTGAACCCAAGTGGTGCTTTGTTGTTGGACTTCTGTGCTAGTCATGGATTGGCCATGACGAACACCATGTTCGAGCATAGGTTCCTCCGGAAGAGCTTCTCGTGCATCCCGGTGGAGGCTGGGGACATGGAATCCGAGTGGGCCATGCTCAGAGCCTCCATTGTGGAAGAGGCTGCTAGGAGTTGTGGTCAGAAGGTCATCGGCGCCTGTCGGGGCGGCAACCTAAGAACCCGCCGGTGGACACCAGCAGTGAAGGGGGCCGTCAAGCCGAAGAAGGCCCGGGGTCCCCGGAAACAGCTGATGGATACCGGTTGACCAGAAGGGCTGCAGCTGCGGCGGCCGTCAAAGCAAAAACCCAGGTGTGGGAGGAATTCCGGGGAGACCATCGAGAAGGACTTTGGGTTGACCTCAAAGAAGTTCTGGCAAAGTTCCGGGGTCGTTGTTACGAGCTATTCGGTCCTTGTATAACCAAAGTGAGAGCTGTGTCCGTATACTCGGCACAAAGTTAAACATGTTTCCAGGGGGTGTTGGCCTCCGCCAGGGTTGTCTCTTGTCTTAGTTTTCTTCGTGGGGTGGCTGGGCTCAGCCTTAGAGATAGAGATAACGTTATCATTCACTTCGACCAATGGTGCAACTTCATTACTCATTACTCCGTGATGAGGACCCGTCCTTTATGTAGATATAACACGATTCTTAGTTTCAGGTGATTATACAGTATGAAAACGGTGGTCGGGCTCCACATACATTTCAGATCTTTTAGCTGAAGACCGCTGGGAGCTGACGATCAAATGTTGGAAGTGTCTCAAGGTTGAGGCTAAAGATAAAGGCGGATTAAGCTTGTACTGTTTTAGTTCAGCTTATTGATGCCATATTTGAAAAAGCTTTTAAAAACCCACCTTTTCAGTCTTTATGTTTGGTAATTCGCTAAAATTCTTGTTGTATTGTATTGGTGTGAAGCACCTTGTAACTCTGGTTTATAAAGTTTACTTACTTGTGTACTACGTTTAAACTGTGTAAAACACGATCACATGGACAGGGGTATTGGGGAATAATAGGGCAGAGATTACATTACCTATTACTACTCTGTTAACCATGCTGACATGTGATGGGGTCACGTGAACATGGTTTAGGGCAGGGCAAAGCTGATATACACAGTTTGAGGGCAGGTAACACCTGCAGACCAGTTCTGCTTGCATGGAAACAAGCACAGACCTGGATGATGTGACTCAACGGGCATCTGTGCTTAAAGGATGTTGGATTTTCATTGTTCTCACAATACAAACAGGAAAAGATTTATTTATTACAATTTGTTTATTGTTTGATGGTTTTACTGTTTTTAATTCATTTTTGTTCTTGTAAAGCACTTTGTGAATTGTGTTCTATGAAAGGTCCTATACTAAATACACTTGTTATTAATATTATTACAATGACATCAACAGGATAAATTTCTCATGTCTTAAATGCTTCTCTGAAATGTCACACGCAACTCAATCTCAGACCAACATCACTGTTGGGCGGGGGTTAGTGGAAAGAGTGTTATTTTCCACTCTGACTACAGTACCATGCTGTGTGTGTATCTTCATTAATGGGGTCATGTTATTCACCTTGAGGAGTAAATTAGTGTTTCGTGAGACCTCCCGTTACATTCTTCTGTTTAACCTCCTTTTTGCAGATACTGTGCTGCTGGCACTGAGTCAGTTACTGTACCTCCTGTCTGCTTGTAGAGTAAAACTGACATATCCTGTATGTGGCGTTCTCGTCATGTTGGCCGATCTCACAGTAGTAATCTCCCCTCTCACACTGGTGGTGATGTCTCTGGAGAGATATGTGGCTGTGTGCTACCCACTGAGGCACGCTACCATCATCACCATGAGAAACACAGCAGTGGCTATCACTGTGGTTTGGTCCTTCAGTTCACTACATGTCCTCACACAAGTTATTTTACTGTTAGATTTTCCATCTGACAACCTGGAGAGCCTGCAGATGGAAAAGTATTGTGCCAAAGTAAACATACTTTTTGGCCCAATTTCTGGTCTTTATGATAAAGCCTACACTTATTCTCTGTTTGTATCAGCTGGTTTAGCAGTCATTTCTTCCTATATAGGTGTGATGATAGCAGCCAGGTCAGCCTCCACAAACAAAGCTTCAGCCCAGAAGGCTCGTAATACTCTGCTGCTGCATCTGGTGCAGCTGGGCCTCAGTCTCTTGTCAACTATACACCAATCTTTCCTTGTAGCCATGTCAAACATTGTTACGAGGATAGTGTTTGTGCGCATCCACATTGTTTTTCATGTGCTTATTTTCATCTTCCCCAGATGTCTGAGTTCTCTCATTTATGGCATAAGAGATCAGAACATCAGACCTGTCCTCGTGTACCATCTATGTTGTCGACTGAAACTCTCAGTCGCCCCGGCCAAGGCCAAGGTCTCACCCTAGACTTCATGAAATGAGTTGAGCTTTGTATTTTCTTGTAAATGTAGTGTGTATATATATATATCATCATATGTCTCACCTTAGCATACATGGAATGAACTCTATATGTTTGATGTTTGTTAAACTCATGCTGTCATCTGACTGGCCTTCATAACTCAGCATATGCAGCATTCACAAGAAACAAATTCAAAACTAATTTTGCTAATGAATACTTAGCATAACGATGTTCAACTGTAGTTTTGTCAGTATTTCTTAAAATCCACCTAAAGAGGTATGTCAAAATTATCATTCTGACAACCAACGAAAGCTGCTCAAGTTGTTATCATTTCACTGTTTTAAATTGTATCCTAAAACGTATGGTGTATTTGCATCTTTCATCATTCCAGGGCAAATTCCTCCAGAGCTGTCAATCCATTAAAATATTTAATCGTACATTTTCTATCCGTTCAAGATGTACCTTAAAGGGAGATTTGTCAAGTATTTAATACTCTTATCAAAGCAAATATGCTGCCTTATGTAAATGTATGTATATATTTAGTATTTGAAATCAATTAACAACAGAAAACAATTATAGATATTGTCCATAAACCCTCACAGGTACTGCATTTAGCATAAAAAATATGCTCAAATCAATGACAAATCCGTTTTTGTTTTGCCAGAGTTTCTTGGTTTGAGAACAAAACTGATTGTAAATATTGATCACAGAAAGAGCAGTTTGTGTATATCTTTTTTTTTAATTTCTGCATGTTGTGATTGGCAGGGTCATTTTATTTATTTAGTTTATTAACATCCCCATTAGCTACAGCATTGCAGCAGCTATTATTCCTGGGGTTCACAAACACACTGAAAATGTGACAGTGTGAGAATAAACAGGACGAGACAAAATCACACACACACACAGAATAATATAACATAACATTACAGAATAAAACAGCACAAGACTGAAACACAGACTCAGACAAGACAAGCTCCTAACAATCAGAAAAGAAAGTATAGGTCTGCTTGGGAACTTCAACGGTCACATGGGCAAAGATGGAGAAACCTGGAGTGGGGTGATTGGGAGGAATGGCCTGCCTGATCTTTGTTGTTGAACTTCTGTGGTAGTCATGGATTGGCCATAACGAACACCATGTTCAAGCATAGGGTGGTTCTTAAGTGTACTTGGTGTTTGACCATTTTGAAGAACTCCTGAACCCGACCAACACGTCCTCCGTAGAGGACGTAGACACCGAGATTGAAGACTCGGGGGAAGGCTTGTCCATATCCTTGGAAGAGGTCGCTGAGGTAGTCAAAAAGCTCCTCAGCGGTAAGGCACCAGGGGTAGATGAGATTCGCCCTGAGATGCTTAAGGTTGAGGACATTGTTGAACTGTCTTGGTTGACTTGCCTCTTCAGTGTCGTGTAGAGTTCGGGGTCAGTACCTGTGGAATGACAGACCGGGGTGGTGGTTCCCATTTTTAAAAAGGCGGTTGGAGGGTGTGCTCAGATTATCTGGGTATCACACTGCTCATCCTCCCCGAGAAAGTTCATTCTAGGATGCTGGAAAGGAGGCTCCAACCGATTGTCGAACCTCAGGTCCAGGAGGAGTAATGTGGATTCCGTCCTGGCCGGGGAACAGTGGACCAGCTCTTTACCCTTGCGGGGGTCATGGGAGTTTGCTCATCCAGTCTACATGTGTTTTGTAGACTTGGAGAAGGCCTACGACCGTGTCGTTTTATTTATTTATTTATTGATACCCTCACTGTAAGGTTTATCAATGCAACAATGATGGTTAATGTATAAATGCACTCTTATTCAATGGAATTAAACACGGTTACTTTAAGGGTCACAGGTCTTATCCAGCCCGTGTATTGATTTTAAATTAAACTACTGTCTTCATTTTCAGCTTCACTATCATCATACTTTATCATATACAGCAGGAAGTTCCATTATTTCTTATTTATATTTATGGTTTGGGACATCTGAATCCGTGTATGAGTCCGACCCTCTGGAGGTCGCGTCATCACTCATTGATCAGCTGTTAGGACACGGATCAGGCTCCAGTGTTTCTCCACGGTAAGGGTCGGTTGGCCACTCAGTCTGCCCGGAAGATTCAACTCGACGGGTGAATGACGCCCGGTGTGGAAGGATCACCGTTGCAACTCTCCTGGCGCATTTCCTCCGTGCGCTGCGCGGACCCATGTGCGGACCCATGCGCGGACCTCGCCGCTTTCCGGATCCTGTTTCAACCGCATTTTCACAATAACAGTGGGGGGGTGGGGGTATGAAATGATAAGTTGAAAGGTGTTTTAATGATACCAATACATTTATTTATCATGAAAATACATTTAACTTGTACTGTCAGTGATATAACTCAGTAAGTAAAGTGTTGTTCTTGATCCCATTTAAGGGTCAACCATAAACCTTTGCATGGGTCCCCCCCCTGGCCTTGGGCCCGGGGACAGCTGTACCCTTTGCCCCCGCCTAACGGCGGGCCTGTCTGTTGGCTTCATCAAACCGTGACCTTCAGCACGCACTGGGGCGGTTTGCAGCCGAGTGTGAAGCAGTCGGGATGAGAATCAGTACCTCCAAGTCTGAGGGAGTTCAAGTATCTCGGGGTCTTGTTCACGAGTGAGGGTAAAATGGAGCGGGTCAGGCGGTTCGGTGCAGCGTCTGCAGTTATGCGGGCGCTGTACCGGACCGTTGTGGTGAAGAGGGAGTTGAGCTATAAGGCAAAGCTCTCGATTTCCCGGTCCATCTACGTTCCAACCTTCACTTATGTTCATGAGCTTTTGGTAGTGACCGAAAGAATGAGATGGCGGACACAGGCGGCCGAAATGAGCATCCTTTGTAGGGTGGCTGGGCTCAGCCTTAGAGATCGGAGTAGAGACGCTACTCCTTCACGTCGAAAGGGGCCAGCTGAGGTGTGTTGGGGACTCAGATAGGAGCTTTGTCTTTTACGGTCGCTAGAGGTCGCCGTTGTGTTCTTTTATACCTTCTTTCGGTGATCTATCATGTGAATAGATGATAAAACCTACTAGTGGGTGTAGTATACGGTTACCAGACGTCCCGGTTTTTCCGGGACAGTCCCGGTTTCAAGCTGACGTGTCCCGAGTCCTGACACATATCTGTAAAACACTCAAATGTCCCGGTTTTCAACAGTCACTAACAGATTGTCCCAGTTTTCACCACAATTAAAATAATAATATTATACTGACATAGATGTTTATCATGTCCGACTCATTAATTAATGTGTGTGCATGAGATAAGTATATAGAGAGCCAGCACAGCGCACCACTGCAGTCTCTGTAGAGAGTGGTTTTGCGCGCGGTCAAGCCAACATTACGCATGGACACAACAGATATCCGCTGGTTACTTATAGTGTAGTTTTGAACCACAGAACCCTCCGTACTTATGTGCACATCAAACGTGTCGTTTTGATTAATTATTCTACACAGTTCCCTCTGCGAATCAAGAGGCATTTCGCTACGCTTATAACTCCCTCAGGGATTGTCCGTTCTGTCTTTCACCCGGTGTCTCCACCGGTGTCTCCACCAGTGGACAACCGGTGTCTCCTGGACAAACTGTCCTCTGAGCTCCACAATTTTAATTTTAGCCTGAGACAAAACAAGTTGAAAAATAATGTACGAAGGCCCAGACAACAATACATTTCCTCTGAGGGAAACTCTCTACAGGACTCCCAAACTGTCAGTGCGTCATGACGGGGATAGTCCTGTGATTAAAGGGGGTGAAAGTAGTGAATGTGATAAGTCATGATTGTAACAGCCTGTAATGCAGCCACCTATAATAATACCTTCTTTCTGATCCCACTCCGTTTTCAAATGCGCCACAGGTGCGCCAAGTTAGCCATCCTGATGAAAACGCCTATGGTGTGTGCATATTAGCGCGTGGATGTGCGGTTCACTTAAGTGTCCCCGTTTTGGGGGTTTGAAAATATGGTCGACCTAGTGTAGTAGGCATCTATTGGCCCACATCTATGGGGCTTATAGCCACTGATAACGCCTATTTAATGGCCTGACAACAGTCTAATCAGCTGTTGAGGGGCACGATAGAAATAAAGTTTACTTACTTGTATACTAAGTTTAAACTATGTAAGACACGATCACATGGACAGGGGTATTGGGGAATAATAGGGCAGAGATTACATTACCTATTACTACTCTGTTAACCATGCTGACATGTGATGGGGTCACGTGAACATGGTTTAGGGCAGGGCAAAGCTGATATACACAGTTTGAGGGCAGGTAACACCTGCAGACCAGTTCTGCTTGCATGGAAACAAGCACAGACCTGGATGATGTGACTCAACGGGCATCTGTGCTTAAAGGATGTTGGATTTTCATTGTTCTCACAATACAAACTGGAAGAGATTTATTTATTACAATTTTATTGTTTGATGGTTTTACTGTTTTTAATTCATTTTTGTTCTTGTAAAGCACTTTGTGAATTGTGTTCTATGAAAGGTCCTATACTAAATACACTTGTTATTAATATTATTACAATGACATCAACAGGATAAATTTCTCATGTCTTAAATGCTTCTCTGAAATGTCACACGCAACTCAATCTCAGACCAACATCACTGCTGGACAGCAGTATCAAGGCTTACTGGAAAGAGTGTTATTTTCCACTCTGACTACAGTACCATGCTGTGTGTTTCTCTTCATTAATGGGGTCATGTTATTCACCTTGAGGAGTAAATTGGTGTTTCGTGAGACCTCCCGTTACATTCTTCTGTTTAACCTCCTTTTTGCAGACACTGTACAGATGGCAGTGAGTCAGTTACTGTACCTCCTGGCTGCTTGTAGAGCAAAACTGACATATCCTGTATGTGGCGTTCTCGTCATGTTGGCCGATCTCACAATAGTAATCTCCCCTCTCACACTGGTGGTGATGTCTCTGGAGAGATATGTGGCTGTGTGCTACCCACTGAGGCACGCTACCATCATCACCATGAGAAACACAGCAGTGGCTATCACTGTGGTTTGGTCCTTCAGTTCACTACATGTCCTCACACAAGTTATTTTACTGTTAGATTTTCCATTTGACAACCTGGAGAGCCTGCAGATGGAAAAGTATTGTGCCAAAGTAAACATACTTTTTGGCCCAATTTCTGGTCTTTATGATAAAGCCTACACTTATTCTCTGTTTGTATCAGCTGGTTTAGCAGTCATTTCTTCCTATATAGGTGTGATGATAGCAGCCAGGTCAGCCTCCACAAATAAAGCTTCAGCCCAGAAGGCTCGTAATACTCTGCTGCTGCATCTGGTGCAGCTGGGCCTCAGTCTCTTGTCAACTATACACCTCTCTTTCCTTGTAGCCATGTCAAACATTGTTACGAGGATCGTGTTTGTGCGCATCCACATTGTTTTTTATGTGCTTATTTTCATCTTCCCCAGATGTCTGAGTTCTCTCATTTATGGCATAAGAGATCAGAACATCAGACCTGTCCTCGTGTACCATCTATGTTGTCGACTGAAACTCTCAGTCGCCCCGGCCAAGGCCAAGGTCTCACCTTAGACTTCATGAAATGAGTTGAGCTTTGTATTTTCCTGTAAATGTAGTGTGTGTATATATATATATATATATATATATATATATAAATCTTCACAGCCAAGGCTGAAGTCTCCCCTTAGCAGACATGGAATGAACTCTATATGTTTTTTAAACTCATGCTTTCATCTGACTGACTTTCATAACTCAGCATATGCAGCATTGCCGAGAACAAATTCAAAACTCGTAAAGAAAACATCCTTTTTTTTATTCAGATGCAGACTATTTAGCATGTTCAACTGTAGTTTTGCCAGTATTTCTTAAATCCACCTATAGAGGCATGTCAAAATTATCATTCTGACAACCAAGAAAAGCTGCTCAAGTTGTCATTTCACTGTTTTAAATATTATCCTAAAATGTGGCTGTGGTATAATAGTACAATATTAGATAATATGCATCCAAAGCTTTTTGCTTTACTGGTGGTCCTCATATCACATGTTTTCTGTCCATTTAGTCTTGAGTTGCACATAATGGATTATCAGCTAGTTTGACATACTGCTAATAATAATAATCAATACTCACTTTTTGCCTCTGTATTTTCATACACTGTATAACTGCCAGTGAGATGTGCTAGTAAATGGATGTTATAAACACTACAAAGGTTTGTTCTATTAATAAACTTGGTCTACTTAATCTTTTTAAATTGTAATTTGATTCAGCCTAAACAAATAATACTATATAGTTAGAACACAACTATAGTCATGAGTGAATACAGGGCTGAAACGTTTTTTCATGCGATTAATTGGATTTATTTGGTGAAGCCATGAGAGCGGCTCATTGTAGTTTTTTTTTCAGATTGGTTTGCTGCCCCCAAGTGGACAAGAAAAATCAATGAATGCAGCTGTAATGTTTAATAAAAAAGACAGTAGAATTGATGGACTTGTAGCCAGATTTTTAACCCAATTAGTTTCAACACCATAATCTTCACCAGACTGGTTGCTAAACTGATGGAGCTGCGACTAAAACTGTAATCTGAAAAGTAAATAAAGCTGTCGGACAAATATAGTGAAGTAAAAAGTACAATATTTACCTCTGAGATGTAGTGGAGTAGAAGTAGAAAGTAGCAGAAAATGGAAATACTAAATATTTTTAAATTATTATTACTATTATCATTATTATTATTATTATTATTATTATTATTATTACAAGTGAGTAGTTAGAATCTGGGGAAAAGTATTATTTTATTTATTTATTTATTTTTCCAATAACAAAGGAGAAACATTAAGGCATAGTAACCTAAACTCAATAAAGCCTCTTAACATACAAGGCACAATTGGATAGGAAAGATAGAAGAAGAAGTATTTGTATATATATAATTTATTTTTTTAAATAGACTTTATTTTAAATTTGTGAACAATACAAAGATCAATTAACCCGATACAGGTAAACGATACATATAGGGGAAATTAGGGGATAACTACAAACATAAAATTAAATTTAAAAAAAAGTAACATAAAACACAAAACCTACCAGGGGTTATTATAAATAAATAAATAATAGTAATTTAAATAAAAACATTAAAATGGAGTACAAACTCACTTTTTTACTAGCCTTTTTGTTTTTTGCAGAAGATGTAGTCTTAATATATATTTTTAATTTAAAATAGTTTTGCAGAATTGTAATGAAAAATCTGAACATGCGGATATATTATATTGAACGTACTATTGGATGCTACACACCGCCCTCTCCCACCTGGAAGGAAGGGACACCTATGTGAGGATGCTGTTCGTGGATTACAGCTCAGCGTTCAACACCATAGTGCCCTCCAGGCTCGTCAGTAAGCTTAAAGGGACTATTTGTAAGATTCAGAAATGCTGCTTAACAGCGACACCTGTGGCCTTGAAATCAACGAAAGTCAGCGTCGAGCTCGCGCTTGCTCGCTCTAAATAGACATGAACGAGCATCGCTCAAAACAGTGAGGAGACACACGTCAGCTAAAAGCACAATATCACTCTATATTTCAGCTGCTTGGCAGTAATGTTAGCTGACCAGACGAAGGTCTCTCCATGAATCAATGCTGATCCTAGTGTTGGCTTTTCCTGCTCAGCGCAGGCTTCAGCAGCGGGGCTCCTCAACGAGTTACGTTATCGCCTCCCGACCGAAGCCGGCAGCCGAAGACACCGGCACCCGGTCGGTAACGAGACGATAACGTAACACGTTGAGGAGTCCCGTCACTTCACAAGACACGGGAAACCTCTGTTGGTCTGGAGGAGCTGCAGCAGTTATTTCTGCACAAACGTCCACTGAACATTCACTAGATATTCTCAGAGCTAAACTAACTCTTCTGCAGTGTGGAGTGAGCAGCATGCACGTCTAGAGGTGGAGCGAGACAGCGAGGACGCGCACGCTGTCTGTGTGAAGGAGAGCAGGCAGCGGAGACGAGGCTCATATGCGAAACGCGCATGTGTGCCGACCCGCTACATTTATACCCTTAAAAAGTTACAAACAGTCCCTTTAAGGATCTGGGCCTGAACACACCACTGTGTGACTGGATCCTGGACTTTCTGACGGAGCGCCCCCAGGTGGTGAGAATGGACAACCTCACCTCCACTTCACTGACTCTAAGCACAGGAGCACCACAGGGCTGTGTTCTCAGCCCCCTCCTGTACTCCCTCTACACCCACCACTGTGTGGCAACAAGAGCTTCAAACACCATCGTGAAGTTTGCGGACGACACAGCAGTTGTGGGGTTGATCTCCCATGGCAACGAGACGGCTTACAGGGAGGAGGTGACCACATTGGAACAGCGGTGTCAGAACAACCACCTCTCCCTGAACATCTCAAAGACCAAGGAGGTCATCGTGGATTACAGGAGTCACCATCAACGGCACAGCGATGGAGAGGGTGGACACCTTTAAATACCTGGGTGTCAACATCCATAAAGACTTGACATGGGCCACCCACACCACCGCTGTAGTCAGGAAAGCCCAGCAGAGACTGGACGCTCTGAGGCGACTCAAGACTTTCAGACTGAAACTACAAATCCTCAGGGACTTCTACCAGGGCACCATAGAGTGCCTCCTGACAGGCTGCTTCACCACCTGATACGGCAGCTGCACCAACGTGGACCGTAAGGCCCTGGGAAGGGTGGTGCGCTCGTCCCAACACATCACCGACCTGCAGGAGCTGTACACCCAGCGGTGCCTCAGGAAGTCCCTGAGGGTCATCAGGGTCAACATCCCCTTCCCCCCCCACAACAGCCTGTTGTCCCTCCTGCC